>NC_091388.1:1236575-1240847 GCF_038502225.1 Cherax quadricarinatus
GTCGCCCTGACATACCAGCGGAGGCTCCGTGAGTCCCCAGGGTCAGGGAGTGGGCGCCTGGCTGCACCGGCAGCCCACAGAGCAATCTGGCTGAGGCTGATGGAGATTGCAGCACGTGGCTGTGCCTCGAGGGTTGCAGTCCTAGCAGCCTCATCTGCAGCATCATTGCCAGGGATACCCACATGGCTCGGGATCCAGTTGATGGTGGCCCTGCGACCCTGGGCCATGAGAGTCTGCAGGTCACCTCGGATGGATGTGATTAAGTATATGTTGTCCTTAGGCTCTCTGTGCATAATTGCTTGGATTGCTGCCTTGGAATCAACGTGGATGACGGGAGGATGCTGATGGTCTGCAAGAGCATGCTGCAGAGCTTGTTGGATGGTAAAGAGTTCAGCCTGGAGGATGGCGCAATGGTCCGGGTGGCGCCAACCTACTGTCAGATTGCTGTGGAATATCCCAGCAGTGGTGCGGCCTGCCACTGGGTCTCTGGAGCCATCGGTGTAATATGGCACACACCCTGGGCCTTCCGCACCCACAATGCTAGCCGAGGCAAGTCGTTGCAGAATGCCCTGGGTGCGATGCCTCTTGCTGTCTGGTAGGGTTGTCCAGTGCACTGCCAACAGCTCTGGTGCCCAAGAGGGTGGCACCGTGTAGTTCGCTGCCAGTCTGTCGCAGCCTCCCGCCTGGAGCAATGTCATGGGCAGGAGCTTCTGTGTGGCATCTGATACCGACCACACCCATCGGCGGCCGGGATGCAGTGGAATCACCTGTCCCTGGCGGACCCGTAAATCCCTCATCAGTTTGTCAGCCCCTGGGAGTCGGAAATACTTTGCGATCCTCTTGGCAGCTACCAGTTGGGTCCTGTCTTCAAGGGGCTGCAGCTGAGCCTCAAGGTTCAGAGCCACTGCATTAGCCCACCTAGGAGCCCACAGCATGGCCCGTACAGCTGTGTTCTGGATCACACAGAGGGATTTGATGTTTGTGGGTCTGGCGTGAACCAGAGCAAGTGCCCCATAGTCAATGAGGGAGCGTATGGCCTGGATGTAGAACAACCTCATGACCTCGAGGCTGGCCCCAACCCTAGGGTTGGCCATGGCACTCAATGCCCTGACCCTCTGCAGAGCCCTCTCTTTAATGTGGTGCACATATTTCTGGAAGGTGAGGCGCCTGTCAATGTATATGCCAAGGTACCTATAACTGTGAACCCACTCCAGGTCGATGTCCAGGACCCGCAGCCTCTGACTGGGTACCATGGTGTGAAGGATCATGGCTTTGGGTTTTGCCGCAGATATCTTGAGCCCCAAGTGACGGCAAGTGGAAGCCAGCAGATCGAGGTCCTCCTGGGCACTCTGCAAAAGCCGACTCTTCCTAGGTACGACAAGTGTCAGGTCATCGGCATAGCTGAGGAGGAAGGTGCCTCTGGAGAAAGGCAGGCGCACCAGCTGGTGCATCAGTACATTGAACAGGGTGGGACTCAGCACCCCGCCCTGTGGAGTGACGTTATCCAGGGTCTTGAGAGAAGAGGCATGCCCCTGGAAGCGTACCCGGGCCTGCCTGTCCTGGAGATAGGAACGAAGCCATGAAAGCCATGAACGGCTGGATTTGAGAGGGACCTGTCCTCCCAACATCTGAGTTCTTACCTCTCCTAGT
Organism: Cherax quadricarinatus; assembly: GCF_038502225.1. Lineage (NCBI taxonomy): Eukaryota > Metazoa > Arthropoda > Malacostraca > Decapoda > Parastacidae > Cherax > Cherax quadricarinatus. The sequence goes on from NC_091388.1 coordinate 1,238,226, forward strand.
GACCTACGTCTCACCTCCTGGCGCTATGTAAGGCTCCATCCTGTCACTTCAACTCCATATTGTTTCATACTATGGAACAATGCTCTTCTCCAGACTGAGGGACTGACCACCTCAAAACTTTAAGGGTGATGGACTGATTACATCGTCTTCAAGTATCTTCTGCTTCTATCAACTTTTCTGTACTCGACTGAAGAAGCCTACTGTGTAGGCGAAACGTTTCATAATAAAGATACCTAACTGTTGCATATGTGTCTTACCTAACAAGGATCACATTATACTGCATATGTGTTTATATTTCCATTCTTGTATTGCTGGCCGCACGTAACCCAACGTGCGAGCCACAACCCAGCTTGTCAGGTACTTTACGTTAGGTGCCTGACTACCTGGAGGGCATTCCGGGGATCAACGCCCCCGCGGCCCGGTCCACGACCAGGCTAGTGCCTCATAATTAGCTAAATTTACACATACCCAGGGGTTTCAATTACTGACAAATGTCTCACTATATGTCGACTCTACATACGTTCAAAGCTAAATTGTACATCCATCCTCGAATAATCACTTGCTCCAATATAAGAACATAAGAAAGAAAGAAGGAACACTGCAATAGGCCTACTGATCCATGCGGAGCAGGTCCATGTCCCCCCCCCGGATTACACCAATGACCCACACCCCGGATTATCCCAATGACCCACCCAGTCTGATCATCTCCACTCAAGGATGGAGCACTGCACCAGACCCAGCAGCACAAGCTAGTCAGGTCCAACTCACACCCACCCACACCTACTCATGTATTTATCTAACCTGTTTTTAAAACTACACAACGTTTTATCTTACGGTAATCCACCTAGAAGCTTACGTATAGATAGATACATTTATCATAACATAGCAAGCGATCTTAATGCGCTAGTAACAAACCACACAGCTGATAAACCATATGATTTCTTGAGTCACACAGCTGATATCTTCAATAAAATCTCTCTAGGAGTCCTAATACTCCCTTCTTACCGAATATAAGTTTGGCTCAATTCATATCAAGACTACGGTAATACGTAGAAGTCACAGTTAAATCCACTGATTGACTTAATAACGTTAGAAAAACTCATAACCTTAGTAGATATCAAAATCTCTAAGTCTAGAACTATGTCCTTCACTGATACTAAGTGTAGCGAGAAAGAGGTTCCGTCTCACCAACGGAACCGTCTGCTACCCAAACTTCGAGGTGAAGGAGATGTTGCCAAGGCTAGATGTAGGCTGGTACTCAGGCAACGAGATGTTACCAAGGCTAGAAATAGGCTGGTACTCACTCAGGCAACGAGATGTTACCAAGACTAGAGGTAGGCTGGTACTCACTCAGGCAACGAGATGTTACCAAGGCTAGAAATAGGTTGGTACTCACTCAGGCAATGAGATGTTACCAAGACTAGAGGTAGGCTGGTACTCACTCAGGCAACGAAATGTTACCAAGGCTAGAAATAGGCTGGTACTCAGGCAACGAGATGTTACCAAGACTAGAGGTAGTCTGGTACTCACTCAGGCAACGAGATGTTACCAAGACTAGAGGTAGGCTGGTACTCACTCAGGCAACGAGATGTTACCAAGGCTAGAAGTAGGCTGGTACTCACTCAGGCAACGCCTTTAAGCCAGACGTCAACTCGGGCCATGAGACACCTACCCGAGAGACCAATTGACTATCTTACGGTAGTTAGCACAGCAGTTCCCGACTTAATTCAATAAAACATATCCTACCTATATGGTCAGCTAATAATATAAGAACATAAGAAAGAATGAAGACTGCAACAGGCCTATTGGCCTATGCGAGGCAGGTTCAATTCTCCCACCGGCTTAAGCCAATGCCTTAAGAACATAAGAAAGGAGGAACACTGCAGCAGGCCTGTTGGCCCATACTAGGCAGGTCCTTTACAATTCATCCCTCTAACGAAACATTTGTCCAACCCAATTTTCAATGCTACACAAGAAATAAGCTCTGATGTGAAAGTTCCACTCAAATCCAACCCCTCCCACTCATGTACTTATCCAACCTAAATTTGAAACTACCCAAAGTCCTAGCCTCAATAACCCAACTAGGTAGACTGTTCCACTCATCAACTACCCTATTTCCAAACCAATACTTTCCTATGTCCTTTCTAAATCTAAACTTATCTAATTTAAATCCATTACTGCGGGTTCTCTCCTGGAGAGATATCCTCAAGACCTTGTTAATATCCCCTTTATTAATACCTATCTTCCACTTATACACTTCGATCAGGTCTCCCCTCATTCTTCGTCTAACAAGTGAATGTAACTTAAGAATCTTCAATCTTTCTTCATAAGGAAGATTTCTAATGCTATGTACTAATTTAGTCATCCTACGCTGAATGTTTTCTAACGAATTTATGTCCATTCTGTAATATGGAGCCCAGAATTGAGCTGCATAATCTAGGTGAGGCCTTACTAATGATGTATAAAGCTGCAGTATGACCTCTGGACTTCTGTTGCTTGCACTTCTTGATGTAAATCCCAGTAATCTATTTGCCTTATTACGTACACTTAGGCATTGCTGTCTTGGTTTAAGGTTGCTGCTCACCATAACCCCCAAGTCCTTTTCGCAATCTGTATGGCTAA
>NC_091388.1:1240947-1293447 GCF_038502225.1 Cherax quadricarinatus
AGTGATAATACATTAATGTAAACAGATTACTATAAAGCACAAGTGAGTATTACAAAGACAGGTCATATGGTTGCATGCATTGTTGTACATTCAGTCGTATGGAGTATTCTGTTAGGTAGTGTATTTAAAAAATAATAAAGTTAGATTCGGTTTTAGGTTTAACATTTATGTGATATAATTGTGAGAAACATTAAAGATATACAATTTATAAGGTTCAGTTATTCAGTATTTATTTGGTTTTGCGTGAGTAAGTGATCTTTGAGAAGAGACTTGAATTTATAAACAGGTAGTGTTTCTTTTATATTTACAGGTAATGAATTCCAGATTTTAGGGCCTTTTATGTGCATTGAGTTTTTGCATAGTGTGAGATGGACACGAGGAACATCAAAGAGTGATCTGTGCCTTGTGTTATGGTCATGTGTTCTGTATTGTACCTTGTGGAACACTGGGAGCCAGTACTGTACCTTGTGGAACACTGGGAGCCAGTAGTGTACCTTGTGGAACACTGGGAGCCAGTATTGTACCTTGTGAAACACTGGGAGCGAGTACTGTGCCTTGTGGAACACTGGGAGCCAGTACTGTACCTTGTGGAACACTAAGAGCCAGTACTGTGCCTTGTGGAACACTGGGAGCCAGTATTGTACCTTGTGGAACACTGGGAGCCAGTACTGTACCTTGTGGAACACTGGGAGCCAGTACTGTACCTTGTGGAATACTGGGAGCCAGTACTGTACCTTCTGGAACACTGGGAGCCAGTACTGTACCTTGTGGAACACTGTGAGCCAGTACCGTACCTTGTGGAACACTGGGAGCCAGTACTGTACCTTGTGGAACACTGGGAGCCAGTACTGTACCTTGTGGAACACTGGGAGCCAGTACTGTACCTTGTGAAACACTGATAGCCAGTACTGTACCTTGTGGAACACTGGGAGCCAGTACTGTACCTTGTGGAACACTGGGAGCCAGTACTGTATCTTGTGGAACACTGGGAGCCAGTACTGTACCTTGTGGAACACTGGGAGCCAGTACTGTGCCTTGTGGAACACTGGGAGCCAGTATTGTACCTTGTGGAACACTGGGAGCCAGTACTGTACCTTGTGGAACACTGTACCCGCCACTGAATTTAACTCTGTTTACTATTACTCTATTTTTTATGAAGTTAAAGGTCCATCTACCAACTTTTCCTGCTATTCCTTTATCACGTATTTTGTGTGCTAGTATTCTGTAATCGTTGTTGTCGGAGGCTTTTACAAACTCTTTGTACACTACATGTGCATTCTGTTCGTCCTGCAGACCATCCAAGACCATGTCATAGTGGTCCAGTAGTTTGGATAGGCAGGAAGGATCATCCAAGGCCATGTCATAATGGTCCAGTAGTTATGAGAGGCAGGAGCGACCATCCATGGCCATGTCATAATGGTACAGTAGTTATGAGAGGCAGGAGCGACCATCCATGGCCATGGCATAATGGTACAGTAGTTATGAGAGGCAGGAGCGACCATCCAAGGCCATGTCATAATGGTACAGTAGTTATGAGAGGCATGAGCGACCATCCAACTCCATGTCATAATGGTACAGTAGTTATGAGAGGCATGAGCGACCATCCAAGGCCATGTCATATTGGTCCAGAAGTTGAGAGGCAGGAGCGACCTTCTCTAAACCTTTGCTACCCTGGGTTGTGCAATTGTTGGGTATCCAAGTTGTATCTTAGAACCCTTTAAAATATTTTTTTTTGATGTGAGATGTTAGTGCTATAGGTCTATAGTTCTATAGTTTTTTGCATTTGCTTTACCACCTTTGTGAAGTGGGGCAATGTCTGTTGTTTTTAGTGAGTGTGGGACGACCCCCGTGTGTCCATGCTCCCTCTCCATATAATATTTAAGCCATGTGAGAGGTTTCTTGCAGTTCTTAATGAACACGGAGTTCTATGAGTCTGGGTCTGGGGCAGAGTGCATGAGCATGTCATTTATTGCTTTTTTCAAAGTCCTGTTGTGTTAGGATAATATCGGAAATTCTGGAATTAGCCAAATTTTGAATATCGGTCATAAAAATTTTCTTTAGATTGTGTGATTAACGGCTCACTGAACACTGAATCATATTGGACTTTTAGTTCACTCATTTCTTTGTTGTCGTCTCGTCTAAGCAGGGGTCCAATACTGGATGTTTTGGATTAGATTTGGCATATGAAAAGAAATATTTTGGGTTTTCAGTTTCATTGATGTCTTTAGGCTCTGAGTTTTTTTGTCTCGTGTAAGATTCCTTAAGTTTAAGTTCGATGATTTCCATTTCTCTGATCAGTGCCTCAGCAGCTCTGTGATTTTTCGTCTTCGCCTGTATAGGAAGCGTCTCTCTCTTTCAAGTTCACATCTTCTATTTTTGTCTTAGGGAAATATGCCTTGAGCAGACCTCAAGAGCCACAGAGTTAATTCTTTCTAGGCAAAGGTTCGGATCATGTTATTTAGTATATCTTCCCAGTTTGTTTCAGTTAGGACATGGTTAATTTGATCCCACTGTATGATTTTTGTTATTGAAGTTGAATTTTGTGAAGACACTCTTACGACTGATCACATTTTGTTGGTCAGGAGCCCTGTGCATACATGTCTGTACCTCAGTTATGTTGTGATACTTCATATTCCGTATCAGATCACTTTTGGTGATGAGGTCCAGTCTTGTTGGCTGTATTTTCCAGTTTAACGTGAATTTGATACAGAGATTTAATAGCTCATGTATGTGTGAATTTTCATCTGTGCTGCCTCCTGGGGTTATCGCTTCTAAAACATTATTTGCTACATTCCTCCATCTTAGGTCTTTTAAAATGAAATCGCCCAGCAACAAAATATTTGGGTCTGGGATTGAAAGATTTTCCAGACAGTAGTCAGTTTTCATGTGCTGTTCCTTGAAATGTTGGGAAGTTGTATCTGCTGGCTTGTATACAACCACAAAGACGAAGTTGTATCTGCTGGCTTGTATACAACCACAAAGACGAAGTTGTATCTGCTGGCTTGTATACAACCACAAAGACGAAGTTGTATCTGCTGGCTTGTTTACAACCACAAAGACGAAGTTGTATCTGCTGGCTTGTATACAACCACAAAGACGAAGTTGTATCTGCTGGCTTGTATACAACCACAAAGACGAAGTTGTATCTGCTGGCTTGTATACAACCACAAACACGAAGTTGTATCTGCTGGCTTGTTTACAACCACAAACACGAAGTTGTATCTGCTGGCTTGTATACAACCACAAAGACGAAGTTTTGGTTTTCAATCTTTACTACCAAAACTTTAACTACATCATTTGTGGTATTTAGTAATTCTGAGCAAATGAGCGACTCTGACATACAGGCCAACCCTCCCCTGTTGCCTTTTCTTTCAGTTACATCTAAATAAATTATATCCTGAGATCCATATTTCTTTGTCAAAGTGTTCCTTTGTGTGATCTCTTTGAGCTGGAAACATTGCATGGACTCTGTGAGCAGTCCACTGATGGAACGTATTTTGTTGATGGTTTTAGATGCTGTGTATTTAGACTGTATATTTAGACACTGTGTATTTCCCAATACAAATGTTGTCTTACTGTTGGGGGCTTTATTTGTAGGCATTAATATCTGTTGTTCTGGAGTGAATATTATTAGAGGCAGCTGGCCCAGTGGTTAACGCACTGGCCTGTGAGTTTTAGGACTTACTTGCCATGGGTTCAAACCTTACCCGTTCCGTGAAATGTTTTGAAATATATGTGTGCATGTATTCACTGCAGGAGTGACTGTGTGTAAAGTTATTTTGTAGGTGAATTATTCTTATGTTTTCAGAGAGGATGACCCGAGTCAGTCAATATCAAGCAACAGCAGCAGCAGGATCAACAGCAGCAGCAGCAACAGCAGCAGCAGGATCAACAGCATCAACAGCATCAACGGCAGCAGTGTTGGAAACTCTTCGGGTCGTCAGACAAAGTGTTCTTTGTACCCCAGAGATAGTCTGTGTTCCACACAGGAGAGTGGTGAGCACAGCACAGTATCACGCAGCACCTCTGTGTACTCAACAGACAGCGGCTGTGGTGTCCTCCAGTGTTTTACCAACAGACTTACCCTAATACGCCATTCCTCAGGAGAAGCAGACAAATGCACTGACCACTTCTCCTATTTACTAGCAAACGATAATGAGTATCTTAATTGTCTCCACGACATGTTAAGTAACTATAACATGATGTGTTCCGTAACTCCTCCACATATTCGCCAGCATCTAGATGTATTCTTTCTACATATGGAAACATTGTATCAGTTCCAGATTGCGTTACATGGTTTAATTAAAGCAACAGGTGGCAACGCAGCTGAGTTATCGCAGGTGTTTACAAATGACCAATTCCAGCTGTACAGTCGTTGTATGATCATGACTCCAAATGCCCTTAGAGATTTTAGTCGATATTCGGCTTACTTCGAGGAGCATTTCCCTCATCTTAAGAGGAACTTACTGAAGCCGTCTATGAGGATCAACTTTTACGTGATGATGCTGGATACTTTTAAAAACGGAGCTTCGGAGAAAGAGAAAGTTGACTTGGAGTCTGCCCGAGACTACCTGAATCAGCTGAAGCGAGAAGCCAACACTATCATGACTGTTGCTACAGTAGTTAATAGTCCACTTGATCTTAGACTAGGTGGGGAAGTCTTGCAGTTAGGAGAGCTTCTCTGTCTCGGTGGTGGCTCACTTCAGAAGAAAAAATATAATATAATATTATTTGAACACTTGCTGGTTATTACATCGTCAAAGATGGATTATTTTAAGTACAAAACTCATTATAGGGCGGAGCGGTTAGAGGCCGTAGAGAGCGCAGGGGACCAGGAGCTAGTACTCCACGCTTTCACAGAGGGACAACATCAACTGGTTACCATGAGGTTCAAAGCAAAATCCACGTTCCTAAGAGATGAGTGGGTTAAGGGGCTACATAAAATAATACCTCGCAACGATACATCTAGTCAGAGAGAAGGTAAACAAAGTGATACCTTCTCTACGCAAGTTCACTCGCAGATGTTCCCATTGTACCTCTTCTCTGAGTACCCACACTTGTCCTCGGCCATGGTACAACAGGACTTTGTGAATGAGATTCCAAAATTATCATCTGTTGAAGAGTCTTGCCTAGAGATGTTTCTCGAGGAGAAAGCTTACGTACGCCAGCTGTCCTCTCTCTTGAACCCCGAGGCCATACTGCCTCCTGAGACACTTTGCTCCCTTTTAGAAAAATTATACCAATTACACAGCAAGATTCTCCTTCCATATCTAGATAGATCACTCAATATATATAATATTTTCAGATTATTCTTTGAAAATATTGACTCGTTCAGTATCTACGTCGATTATCTTGTAGTTCGTAGTCAAGTAATTTCACAGTTTAATTCCTCTGAGACTCGCCTCTACATCTCACCAGTTCAACATTTGACCTTTTACTTGATATGGCTACAACAGTTATGTAGATACCCAGACCTTAAAGAGTCAGCCCAAAAGATTCTAGACCATTTTAAAACCTACGTAAAGAAGGCTCAGATACGACTCCTGACAGATGCCATCAGCAATGCTAGAATAGATTTCTACAGAAGCGGGAATATCCTCCGTCACGACAGAATGGAAGTGAAGACTCGCAAGAAAGAACTTCGTGGAGGACTATACTTAGCGTTGCTCTTTGAGAATATTATCCTGCTAACCAAGCCCAAGCCTCCCTTTTATGAATATGCTTGGGATATATGGCTGGATCAGGTCAACCTGGGACCTCCTACCAACTCCGACGTGGTCTTCAAGTTAGAAGTTCGTCAGGGTGGAGGGAGAGAACCTGTTACATGTGAGTTTAGGGTTGCCAGCCCAGCCATCAAGCAAGAGTGGCTCAAGTGCATGCAACAGCAAATGTTGCAACAAGCACAGAAGATACGCCAGCGAACATCGGCTGATTTCTGATTATTATAATCATGGGGGAGCGCTGAACCCATAGGATTATACAGCGTCTATAGGGAGAAGGGATGGGAAGGTATGCAGACTTAATTCAGGAAACAGGAGCACAGATCCAATTCCATAGATCAAGAGCCCCTCACGAGCCTCGCGGAACCTCACTTGAGGGGTAGGCTGATTTCTGAAAGCCTCTCTCTCTCGTCAACATCCTGAAGCATCACGGTAGACGTGTCACTGACTTGAGAAAATATACCTGGAGACAAACACAATGTAAACAAAGACTCGGTCTTCGTTTGAGATCTTCATCATGATCTTTGAACACTTAATCTACCTCAAAACTACATCTGTACTGCTTCTGCTGCCTCTGTATTCGACTGAAGAAGCCTACTGTGTAGGCGATATGTTTATGTTGCATTAATTATGTGCAGTATTGACAAACATAAGTGAGATGATTCACGTGTTTCACTTGCGTATCTCCATTGTGGAGACTTTTCACATGCTCTATAGGTTTCTTCAGTCAGCAAAATATAGACTGTGGAAACAGTGGAGAGGTAATGAGGTGGTTAGTCCTCAACCTTCTAGTAGTAGTCTGGGGTAATCAGTCCCTCAGCCTTGAGTTGTCAGTCCAGCAGTCTTGATAAAAGTCAGTTTAAACCTTTATAAAAAAGTCTACCTTGTGGTATACCGGCAAGGTAAACTTCCCGTGGGAAGCTTACCTTGTGTACATTCTTACAAAGACGTTGACTTCCTATTGCTTATAATCATACATTAGGCAGGTACACAGTGAAGGATATGGAAGGATATACATGACACAGCCTGTGTACCATGGATAAGGTACAAATGGCACAATACCATGACTGGAACAATGCAGAAATTACCCACAACTAGAGGAACTTAAAACGACATTTCGGCCCTACTTAGACCATTTACGAGGGACATTTTTACTTGCCAAATGGTCCAAGACGGAACGAGAAGATGCGAGTGATGTATATACCATGGATAACGTTGGTTAATGGGGTTTCAAGCCTATCAACTACACCATGGTATGGTTTTAAACCAATAAATTACAGTCCTTTTCTCCTATAATAGAGATTAATGTGAGCTCTTTGTATACCCTCTCAGGGTATACATCCTCTGTATCCAGGGATACCCTGTATCCACTCATTTCCAGCCCTGAAAATGCTTAAAAACACGTGTTAAACCAGTCTTAGTGGTTTAAAGCTCGGGTTTAAATGTATCTTATCACTTAAGAATTTTAGTGAGTTGTTATACAATTATACAGTTTTGACTTACACCACCACTGTGTGGACTTACACCACCACTTTGTTGACTTACACCACCACTGTGTTGACTTACACCACCACTGTGTTGACTTACACCACCACTGTGTTGACTTACACCACCACTGTGTTGACTTACACCACCACTGTGTGGACTTCACCACTGTGCTGACTTACACCACCACTGTGTTGACTTACACCACCACTGTGTTGACTTACACCACCACTGTGTTGACTTACACCACCACTGTGTTGACTTACACCACCACTGTGTTGACTTACACCACCACTGTGTGGACTTACACCAACTTCACTGTGTTGACTTACACAACTACTGTGTTGACTTACACCACCACTGTGTTGACTTACACCACCACTGTGTTGACTTACACCACCACTGTGTTGACTTACACCACCACTGTGTGGACTTACACCACCACTGTGTTGACTTACACCACCTTCACTGTGGTGACTTACACCACCACTGTGTTGACTTACACCACCACTGTGTGGACTTACACCACCACTGTGTTGACTTACACCACCACTGTGTGGACTTACACCACTACTGTGTTGACTTACACCACCACTGTGTTGACTTACACCACCACTGTGTGGATTTCACCACTGTGTTGACTTACACCACCACTGTGTGGACTTCACCACTGTGTTGACTTACACCACCACTGTGTGGACTTACACAACTACTGTGTTGACTTACACCACCACTGTGTTGACTTACACCACCACTGTGTGGACTTCACCACTGTGTTGACTTACACCACCACTGTGTGGACTTCACCACTGTGTTGACTTACACCACCACTGTGTGGACTTACACAACTACTGTGTTGACTTACACCACCACTGTGTGGACTTACACCACCACTGTGCTGACTTACACCACCTTCACTGTGGTGACTTACACCACCACTGTGTTGACTTACACCACCACTGTGTGGACTTCACCACTGTGTTGACTTACACCACCTTCACTGTGTTGACTTACACCACCACTGTGTGGACTTACACCACCAGTGTGCTGACTTACACCATCACTGTGTTGACTTACACCACCACTGTGTGGACTTACACCACCACTGTGTTGACTTACACCACCACTGTGTTGACTTACACCACCACTGTGTTGACTTACACCACCACTGTGTTGACTTACACCACCACTGTGTTGCCTTACACCACCACTGTTGACTTAGACCACCACTGTGTTGACTTACACCACCACTGTGTTGACTTACACCACTACTGTGTTGACTTACACCACCACCGTGTTGACTTACACCACCACCGTGTTGACTTACACCACCGTGTTGTCGTACACTGTGACACACCACTGTGTTCACTTACACTGCCACTGTGGTGACTTACACCACCACTGACTTACACCACCACTGACTTACAGCACCACTGACTTACACCACCACTGACTTACACCACCACTGACTTACACCACCACTGACTTACACCACCACTGACTTACACCACCACTGACTTACACCACTGACTTACACCACTGACTTACACCACTGATTTACACCACCACAGACTTACACCACCACTGACTTACACCACTAACACCACTGACTTACACCACTGACTTACACCACTAACACCACTGACTTACACCACTAACACCACTGACTTACACCACTAACACCACTGACTTACACCACTAACTTACACCAGTGACTTACACCACTAACACCACTGACTTACACCACTGACTTACACCACTGACTTACACCACCACTGACTTACACCACCACTGACTTACACCACTGACTTACACCACCACTGACTTACACCACCACTGACTTACACCACTGACTTACACCACTAACACCACTGACTTACACCACTAACACCACTGACTTACACCACTGACTTACACCACCCCTCACATTAAACAATATACTCATCAAAATTATAATTTTCACTAATTTATATTACTAATAAAAGTGATTTATAATTTAAATTTCCCATTATAAACATTTTACATATAAATTTAAGGTAATTAAATATTTATCAAAATATATTTTTTCTCTCCCCTTTTTTTAATAATTTACAATTTAATTATTATGGAAGATCTCCGTCACTAGTTCTCTTCACACGCTGAGGGGCCGGGTTCGATACCCTGCGAGGGTAGGAACACTTGGTGTGCTTCTTTACACTGGTGTGGGTGGCATCCTGGGTGTTAGTGGACTGGTGTGGGTGGCATCCTGGGTGTTAGTGGACTGGTGTGGGTGGCATCCTGGGTGTTAGTGGACTGGTGTGGGGTGGCATCCTGGGTGTTAGTGGACTGGTGTGGGTGGCATCCTGGGTGTTAGTGGACTGGTGTGGGTGGCATCCTGGGTGTTAGTGGACTGGTGTGGGTGGCATCCTGGGTGTTAGTGGACTGGTGTGGGTGGCATCCTGGGTGTTAGTGGACTGGTGTGGGTGGCATCCTGGGTGTTAGTGGACTGGTGTGGGTGGCATCCTTGGTGTTAGTGGACTGGTGTGGGTGGCATCCTTGGTGTTAGTGGACTGGTGTGGGTGGCATCCTGGGTGTTAGTGGACTGGTGTGGGTGGCATCCTGGGTGTTAGTGGACTGGTGTGGGTGGCATCCTGGGAGTTAGTGGACTGGTGTGGGTGGCATCCTGGGTGTTAGTGGACTGGTGTGGGTGGCATCCTGGGTGTTAGTGGACTAGTGTGGGTGGCATCCTGGGTGTTAGTGGACTGGTGTGGGTGGCATCCTGGGTGTTAGTGGACTGGTGTGGGTGGCATCCTGGGTGTTAGTGGACTGGTGTGGGTGGCATCCTGGGTGTTAGTGCACTGGTGTGGGTGGCATCCTGGGAGTTAGTGGACTGGTGTGGGGGGCATCCTGTGTGTTAGTGAACTGAAGTGGGTGACATACTGGGTGTTATTGGAATTGAGTGGGTGGCATCCTGTGTGTTAGTGAACTTGTGTGGGTGGCATCCTGGGTGTTAGTGTACTGGTGTGGGTGGCATACTGGGTGTTAGTGGACTGGTGTTGGTGTCATCCTGGGTGTTAGTGAACTTGTGTGGGTGGCATCCTGGGTGTTAGTGGACTAGTGTGGGTGGCATCCTGGGTGTTAGTGGACTGGTGTGGGTGGCATCCTTTGTGTTAGTGGACTGGTGTGGGTGGCATCCTGGGAGTTAGTGGACTGGTGTGGGTGGCATCCTGGGTGTTAGTGGACCGGTGTGGGTGGCATCCTGGGTGTTAGTGGACTAGTGTGGGTGGCATCCTGGGTGTTAGTGGACTGGTGTAGGTGGCATCCTGGATGTTAGTGGACTGGTGTGGGTGGCATCCTGGGTGTTAGTGGACTGGTGTGGGTGGCATCCTGGGTGTTAGTGGATTGGTGTGGGTGGCATCCTGGGTGTTAGTGGTCTGGTGTGGGTGGCATCCTGGGTGTTAGTGGACTGGTGTGGGTGGCATCCTGGGTGTTAGTGGATTGGTGTGGGTGGCATCCTGGGTGTTAGTGGACTAGTATGGGTAGCATCCTGGGAGTTAGTGCACTGGTGTGGGTGGCATCCTGAGTGTTAGTGGACTGGAGTGGGTGCCATCCTGGGAGTTAGTGGACTGGTGTGGGAGGCATCCTGGGTGTTAGTGGACTGGTGTGGGTGGCATCCTGGGTGTTAGTGGACTGGTGTGGGTGGCATCCTGGGTGTTAGTGGACTGGTGTGGGTGACATCCTGGGAGTTAGTGGACTGGTGTGGGTGGCATCCTGGGTGTTAGTGGACCGGTGTGGGTGGCATCCTGGGTGTTAGTGGACTAGTGTGGGTGGCATCCTGGGTGTTAGTGGACTGGTGTGGGTGGCATCCTGGGTGTTAGTGGAATGGTGTGGGTGGACTCCTGTGTGTTATTGGACTGCTGCGGGTGGCATTCTGGGTGTTATTGGATTGGTGTGGGTGGCATCCTGGGTGTTAGTGGACTAGTGTGAGTGGTATCCTGGGTGTTAGTGGAAAGGTGTGCGCGGCATCCTGGTTGTTAGTGGATTGGTGTGGGTGGCATCCTGGGTGTTAGTGGACTGGTGTGGGTCGCATCCTGGGTGTTAGTGGACTGGTGTGGGTCGCATCTTGGGTGTTAGTGGATTGGTGTGGGTGGCATCCTGGGTGCTAGTGGACTGGTGTGGGTCACATCCTGGGTGTTAGTGGATTGGTGTGGGTGGCATTCTGGGTGTTAGTGGATTGGTGTGGGTGGCATCCTGGGTGTTAGTTGACTGGTGTGGGTGGCATCCTGGGTGTTAGTGGACTGGTGTGGGTGGCATCCTGGGTGTTAGTGGACTGGTGTGGGTGGCATCCTGGGTGTTAGTGGACTGGTGTGGGTGGCATCCTGGGTGTTAGTGGACTGGTGTGGGTGGCATCCTGGATGCTAGTGGACTGGTGTGGGTGGCATCCTGGGTGTTAGTGGATTGGTGTGGGTGGCATCCTGGGTGCTAGTGGACTGGTGTGGGTCACATCCTGGGTGTTAGTGGACTGGTGTGGGTGGCATCCTGGGTGCTAGCGGACTGGTGTGGGTCACATCCTGGGTGTTAGTGGACTGGTGTGGGTGGCATCCTGGGTGTTAGTGGAATGGTGTGGGTCACATCCTGGGTGTTAGTGGCTTGGTGTGGGTCACATCCTGGGTGTTAGTGGCTTGGTGTGGGTCACATCCTGGGTGTTAGTGGACTGGTGTGGGTCACATCCTGGGTGTTAGTGGACTGGTGTGGGTCACATCCTGAGTGTTAGTGGACTGGTGTGGGTCACATCCTGGGTGTTAGTGGACTGGTGTTGGTCACATCCTGGGTGTTAGTGGACTGGTGTGAGTCACATCCTGGGTGTTAGTGGACTGGTGTGGGTCACATCCTGGGTGTTAGTGGACTGGTGTGAGTCACATCCTGAGTGTTAGTGGACTGGTGTGGGTCACATCCTGGGTGTTAGTGGACTGGTGTGGGTCACATCCTGGGTGTTAGTAGACTGGTGTGGGTCACATCCTGGGTGTTAGTGGACTGGTGTGGGTAACATACTGGGTGTTAGTGGACTGGTGTGGGTCACATCCTGGGTGTTAGTGGACTGGTGTGGGTCGCATCCTGGGTGTTAGTGGACTGGTGTGGGTCGCATCCTGGGTGTTAGTGGGCTGGTGTGGGTCACATCCTGGGTGTTAGTGGACTGGTGTGGGTCACATCCTGGGTGTTAGTAGACTGGTGTGGGTCACATCCTGGGTGTTAGTGGACTGGTGTGGGTAACATCCTGGGTGTTAGTGGACTGGTGTGGGTCACATCCTGGGTGTTAGTGGACTGGTGTGGGTCACATCCTGGGTGTTAGTGGACTGGTGTGGGTCACATCCTGGAACAAATCTGACATAATTTGCGGGAAATGCTCAGCATAACAAGTGACTTCCTATATAGTAGTATGTCACTGATGTCAGCTATGATCTGTATACCTTGTACATGTGCTGGTATACCTTGTACATGTACTGGTAGTAAATAGGTATTAATACTAGCAGTACTGTATTATAGGGATTACAGAACTCATTAAGAGAACACCAGCGGTTATGGTAGTGTTCTGGTATGGGTACTATAACACTGTACAGTACTGCTGGTGTTCTAGTGGATCCCACCAACATAACACTAGTCGTGTTCTCTTTGTGTGGTTCATAACACGGTTCTCCAACTCCAGGTATGGAATAAAGTGGTGCAGGTTTAATGGAGTGTCGAGGTTTACCTACCTTTTAACATTCTCTACAACTGCGGATGTAGTTCTTCACGTCCTGCCTTATTTTTTGTCCAGTGTAACTCTCTTAATATTCTATAGTTTTTGTAATTCCCAAATGAGCTCCTAAAGAATTTCTTAGGAACTATCAATCTGTCTAATTTTGGCCTCTCAAGGGAGGTTCCTTGACGCTGGTGAGGGGCTCTTGAGTCTGTGCTCAGATTCCCTGAATTGAGCCTAAATACCTTCCATCCCCCCCTCCACATGCGCTGTGTAATCCCAATTTTGGGTTCCCTCTACCTACTTACCAGTCTGTGAGAGCAGTAGGTTGTATTAATTTCATATTTGACTGGGGAATCTGAGTAGGCTTCACCCATGGCTGCCTGATAAGCGGAGTTTAGGGGTGTCTTCCATGTTTTTCCTGAGAGGAGAGTTCCTCGGGCACGTACTTGTAGAGTGACACACTTACCTTGACCTAACCTAACTTAACATAGCCTCACCGTGACCTAACCTAACTTAACCTAGCCTTACCGTGACCTAATCTAACTTAACCTAGCCTTACCGTGACCTAATCTAACTTAACCTAGCCTTACCGTGACCTAACCTAACTTAACCTAGCCTTACCGTGACCTAATCTAACTTAACCTAGCCTTACCGTGACCTAACCTAACTTAACCTAGCCTTACCGTGACCTAACCTAACTTAACCTAGCCTTACCGTGACCTAATCTAACTTAACCTAGCCTTACCGTGACCTAATCTAACTTAACCTAGCCTTACCGTGACCTAACTTAACTTAACCTAGCCTTACCGTGACCTAACCTAACTTAACCTAGCCTTACCATGACCTAACCTAACTTAACCTAGCCTTACCGTGACCTAACTTAACCTAGCCTTACCGTGACCTTACCGTGACCTAATCTAACTTAACCTAGCCTTACCGTGACCTAACTTAACATAGCCTCACCGTGACCTGACCTAACTTAACCTAGCCTTACCGTGACCTAACCTAACTTAACCTAGCCTTACCGTGACCTAATCTAACTTAACCTAGCCTTACCGTGACCTAACCTAACTTAACCTAGCCTTACCGTGACCTAACCTAACTTAACCTAGCCTTACCGTGACCTAACCTAACTTAACCTAGCCTTACCGTGACCTAACTTAACCTAGCCTTACCGTGACCTAATCTAACTTAGGGGGCCGTCGGTCAAAAAATTGTAGTTCTTTTGTTTACCGTTCGATTTCCTCCAGTTTTGGTGCACAAGACAAAGTGTTTTCACTCTAACTTGAAAATATTTATCAAAAATCTACCTCAAACAACAACTGAGAAAAGACTGAAAAAGGACTGATTTACTGAAAATGCCCTTGTGTCAGAATTTATTCCTATATGGGACGACGTAAGGTTGTTTGGACACTTAATGCCGAGAGAACAATGCTTATAAAAATTCCTCATGGATTAGTTTCCTCTAAATAACCTATATTTATTTCACAAAAAAAATAAATTTTTTTTGTTCTTGGAATGTTGCAAAATATCTGCCCTTTACTCCCACATAAATCCCAAAATAATTGGAATATTTCCCAAAATATACCATTAGTAAATAGAGAAATCATTATTTTACAATTTCTGTGAATATCATTCCATTTAATTAAGTAATAAAGGAAGAGATATTGGCCTGGAACGCCGGCCGGCCCGCCGTCTTGATTTTTTTTTTTTTTTTCGCGAAAATCGCGTTTGTTTGGGTGTATTTCTTAGTGAACTGGTGTTCTAGTGCAGTTATCCTCTTCAAAACACCGTTTTCTCTTACTTAGAGACCAAAGAATACGACATGGAGACGACATGAGAGGATTCACTCATTTATATCGAAATATTACCAATGGTCTCTCGCCATATTATGGCTTATTTTATTCAGTCTAGAGTATATAACATGTTTGTATGTTATTTATAGTGTTTATTATATCATATTAGATCAATTCTGATAGATAAATAAGTCGTAGAGTTGATATATAAGCTGATATAAGCATAATAATGAAGTGATTTCTCCTGGCTCTCTGGAGCGGGAATATGGCCGAGTGTTCCCAGATGGTTCCTGATTGGCTGGCACTCTACGGATAAGCTCCGCCTACTGTTTTATGATGCCAAATAGTCATTTATTATATTAAAAAAATAATGCAAGAAAAAGCAATAAAAAACAAGGAAAAAATTCCAAAATATATATGGGCTGTGAGCAGACTCGCTACCCATATCACCGTCACCATACCTGATATAAATGATTATAATTTATTGTAGAAACATCGTAGAACATTGTTTCTGGTACCATTGTGTTGCCAAAGAGTTTAGCTATTTTTCGGTATAAATAACTCAATTTCCATAATTTTTCGATTTTTTTGAGAGCGCGCGGAAAATTGCCCTACAGCCCCCTTTATCTAGCTTTACCGTGACCTAACCTAACTTAACCTAACTTTACCGTGCCCTAATCTAACTTAACCTAGCCTTACCGTGACCTAACCTAACTTAACCTAGCCTTATTGTGACCTAACCTAACTTAACCTAGCCTTACCGTGACCTAACCTAACTTAACCTAGCCTTATTGTGACCTAACCTAACTTAACCTAGCCTTATTGTGACCTAACCTAACTTAACCTAGCCTTATTGTGACCTAACCTAACTTAACCTAGCCTTATTGTGACCTAACCTAACTTAACCTAGCCTTATTGTGACCTAACCTAACTTAACCTAGCCTTATCGTGACCTAACTTCACCTAACCTTACCTTGACCTAACCTAACTTAATCTTACCTTGACCTAGCCTAACTTAACCTTACCTTGACCTTGCCTAACTTAACCAAACCTTACGTTGACCTAGCCTAACTTAACCTAACCTTGACCTAACCTAACTTAACTTAACCTAACCTTACCTTGACCTATCCTAGCTTACCTAACTTAATATTACCTTGACCTAACCTAACTTAACCTTACCCTGACCTAATCTTACCTCGACCTGACGTGGCCTTGACTGGGTCTTGATCTAACGTTGACCTTACCTTGACCTGACCTTGGCCTATAATGACCATACCTTGAACTGAGCAGATGAAACTAGCCACTTTCTAACCCTTGGGAATCATGGCTACATTGATTTGATCCGAGGAAAGGGTAGAGCAGCTCCCTTTCCTTGAATCAAGAGCACTTGGGAGGCTATTGAAGAATGAAGGATAAAAAGAATAGAAAATATATTTTTTTTAATTTATTACAATATCTGTTATACACAGTGTGGGTAGCTCCAGTTCCTTGGATCAAGAACCCTTTGTTATAGACAGTGTGGGCTGCTGCCTTCAATTGAAACCTCATAATATCAATATGATATTTGAAGTTTTACTAGAAATAGTGCATAGGAGAGTGCTGGCTGGAGTGTCACATGACACCACTGTGTCACATGACACCACTGTGTCACATGACACCACTGTGTCACATGACACCACTGTGTCACATGACACCACTGTGTCTGTGTCACTACTGTCTCTGTGACACCACTGTCTTTGTAACACTGTCTTTGTCACTACTGTCTCTGTGTCACAACTGTCTTTGTGTCACAACTGTCTTTGTGTCTCCACTGTCTTTGTAACACCACTGTCTTTGTAACGCCTTTGTTTTCGTAACACCAGTCTTCGTGACACTACCATTTCTGTAATACCATTGTGTTCATAACACTACTGTCTCTGAGGCACCATTGTCTCTGTAACACCACTGTTTCTGTAACACAAATGTCAGTCTGTCATGTTAGTGACAGTATCTGTCAGTCTCCATTGTATCAGTATCATACCAGAGTCTGTTACATCACAGTCTGTTGCACCAGTGACAGTCTCCATTACACCAGAGTCAGTTTGTCACAGCAGAGACAGTCTTCTGTGCAAGGAGTTATGTAGGCAAACCCAGATTATTGATATTTAACTCCGTAAAGAACTCTACGAATGCCGTCTATTACCACATATCACTGTATCCGGTTCGAAGGACCAACTTGTGGAAGTTTGACAGTACGGGACACCGGCCAGCCAAGCACTGAAGACAACTTTGCACCTTAACAATCACACTCTTAATACTGATGATGTGCAATTCTTAACTCTGTTTTTTTCTATTTTTTTGCACTTTCTAATGCCAACCACAATGAGCAGGATTTGTAATGCGATGGACGATGGGAATGCGTACAAAAATAAATAATATAAATTAATAATGAATGTTTTTTTTACTTGAGGGAAGAAGATAAAGATAATATATATCTGAGAGGAAGGATATATATATTTATATATATTTCTAACAATGTTTTCTAAAGAGAAAGAATGAATATACGAAAATAATCTATTTTAATTTATCAATGAGGAACTAGAGTAAATAATTTTTTTACAATACTCTATCAAATGGCATTCATAATTACAGTTATTAATATAAGAAAATGGCATTCATAGTTACAATTATTAATATAAGAAAAAACTCATTTGTACAAACAGTTTGGAATAATTTTAACTTGCATCAAAGTATTTTTTCAGGTTAAAGGAACTCATGAAGGAGAAAATATAGGGGTTGAGATCACATGCACTTATACTTTACGTGTGTGTGTGTGTGTGTGTGTGTGTGTGTGTGTGTGTGTGTGTGTATGTGTACTCACCTAATTGTGGTTGCAGTGGTCTATTCATAGCTCCTGGCCTGTGTGTGTGTGTGTGTGTGTGTGTGTGTGTGTGTGTGTATGTGTATGTGTGTGTGTGTGTGTGTGTGTGTATTGTGGTTGTGTAGCTCCTGGCCTGTGTGTGTGTGTGTATGTGTATGTGTGTGTGTGTGTGTGTGTGTGTGTGTGTGTAGAAGGTTTTACTGCTGGTACAAAATACCGACAAGCTGATGAGAAAGACGCGTGTACAAGACGCGTGTACAAGACACGTGTACAAGACACGTGTACAAGACGCGTGTACAAGACGCGTGTACAAGACGCGTGTACAAGACACGTGTACAAGACGCGTGTACAAGACACGTGTACAAGACGCGTGTACAAGACGCGTGTACAAGACGCGTGTACAAGACACGTGTACAAGACGCGTGTACAAGACGCGTGTACAAGACACGTGTACAAGACACGTGTACAAGACATGTGCAACACTTGGATATCTTACTGGGTAAATCTTCTGACTTCACAGTCTTCTTCGGTCGAGTATAAGTGAATACAACAGTAGAGATAGAAGAGTCTGAACACGTTAAATTACTTCTTCTCTCTCCAGTGCCAAAATTCCCCAAAAAACGCCTGAAGATGCCAGTTATATAGGCGAAATATGGATAACTAAGGCACATGTGCCTTAGTTATCCACGTACGTAAGTTAACTAACAAGACATGTGATAAAGTCGGTGGGAAGACAGGCAGGGGAAATCAGCCAGGAAATTTACCATCACTAAACATTTAAGACAATTTGTTGAGGAGAATTACAGTCCCAGGACTGTCTTGACTGCTGCGAGAAAAAGTACCAGGACCGAGTTCTGTCCCAGAACTCTCAAATGTTAGCGCACACGTTCAATTATTCTCAACCTGATGGTATTAAATACCTGGTTCATACCACTGGTAATAACTATTTTCAGCAGACTATATATATATATATATATATATATATATATATATATATATATATATATATATATATATATATATATATACACACACACAATCCTGATTCAGTTTATACCTCATATAAATCACAGTCATTCTTGATTTCCAATTGGTAGATAATAAATTAAGTATATACATTTATATACATAAATTTGAACTTTACACTTTATACATTGAGGTTTTTATTAGAGGCACATGGGCAGGTGTGGGTATTTTTCCACTCCCAGTGGGCACAGTGGGCACAATAGTGGGTCGCCCACCACAAGACAGCGATTGACAGAATCATGTTTGTGTTGGGAATAGTTGAATATTTCTGTATTCCTTCCATGGGTTGATTGTCAACTCCTGAGAGTGGGTACTGATACCCAGACATAATGGGTATCCCCAGTAACCACTATGGACGGTAAGATAAGGTCACCAGAGGTAGTCAAAATGTTGACCTCAAGTTATTGATGTTTCTCAGTAGTCACTGATGTTTAGTTAATAAGTTTATCAGCATTTATGAGTATGAGATACTTCTGTGTATAGTGACCTCATGGGGCCCTGGACAGTGACCCTAGCGGCCTCGACAGTGACCCTGGTGGCCTGGACAGTGACCCTAGCGGCCTGGACAGTGACCCTGGTGGCCTGGACAGTGACCCTAGCGGCCTGGACAGTGACCCTGGTGACCTGGACAGTGACCAAAACAACTCTTGTGATAAATGCCACGGTCAATGAATGTTATATTATTAATAAATATTCAAAATAAAATAATGCCGTTAGTGGAATTAATATGC
Source organism: Cherax quadricarinatus (assembly GCF_038502225.1). Classification (NCBI taxonomy): domain Eukaryota; kingdom Metazoa; phylum Arthropoda; class Malacostraca; order Decapoda; family Parastacidae; genus Cherax; species Cherax quadricarinatus. Next base: position 1,260,285 of record NC_091388.1, read on the forward strand.
GGGAGTGATGTGGTCTGGTGGTACAGAAAACCCAGCTAGATCGGTGCTTAGAAAGCCCTTCTAGTGGCTTTTAAACTGGAGTAATGTGGCCATGGACTCCTCTGACTGGACGCGGCCTGGTCACAGACTGGACCGCGGGGGCGTTGACCCCCGGAACTCTCTCCAGGTAAACTCCAGGTAAACACTTCGTCTTGTCCAGCAGATGACGTTTCTTGCCTATCTTAGTCGCCATTGGTCCTCACCAAAGCTTCTCCCGTGTATTTTCATTTTTCATTTCGTGAGCACTGGGATGAGTAAGACCTCCTGGAACTCCAGAGGTAAACACTGCCATTTGTATTCCATGAGAACTCACAACTCACGGAACGTTTCAGGACTTGCTGTGTGTTCCGTGATCTGTCTTCCATGAGATTTCACCTCAATCGTTGAAGACCAAAGTGACGAGGTGAAGCTAGGTCACTTTGTGTCAAAATTCTAAGTGCACTCAATAGCGTGTTGAGCCGAAGACTCAATGACTGAGGCTCTGGTGTCAGACTCGCACTTGATCTCAGGGGTGAACGACTTGAATTCCTCCTGAGAGTGTTTGATCAGCTCCTCCGGGATCATGTAAGTGGGACTCTTAGGGTCGTAGTCACTGGGGTCGTGTAGGTCGTGTCCAGGAGACGTCTGTAAGCCATCCATACTGTTTGTGTCCACAGTGTCCAGACTGCTTCCTGTACAAGAGAAAAGGAAAATTCAGATACTTCCAGTTTATACAATAGAAATTTAGTCTTATTAAGGCAGATAATGATTTTTTTAATTTCTAATAAGCTTTAGACCATTAGGAAAGCTATAATTAAGTATTACGAGAATTAACCTTGATTTAGACAGTGGAAATGTCTAAATCAAGATTCCAGCTGCAGCAGCAAGACACGTACAAGACGGGAAGTAGACAGGATGACAGTCATACCTGAGGCGATGGATGGACAGTAGTCGTAACCACTGGATGATCCCGTGGGTGAGCGTTCAACAGCTAGCTCTTCTTCAGGACTGGAAGGTTTGCAGCTAGTTGTCTTCCAGTGAGTCCTGCAGTCAACACTACAGTTAATACATGGCTAGTACACTTAATACTCCTAGCTAGTACACTCATGGCTAGTACACTTAATACTCCTAGCTAGTACACTCATGGCTAGTACACTTAATACTCCTAGCTAGTACACTCATGGCTAGGACACTTAACACTCCTAGCTAGTACACTCATGGCTAGGGCACTTAACACTCCCAGCTAGTACACTCATGGCTAGTACACTTAACACTCCCAGCTAGTACACTTAACACTCCTAGCTAGTACACTCATGGCTAGTACACTTAACACTCCCAGCTAGTACACTTAACACTCCTAGCTAGTACACTCATGGCTAGTACACTTAACACTCCTAGCTAGTACACTCATGGCTAGGGCACTTAACACTCCCAGCTAGTACACTCATGGCTAGTACACTTAACACTCCCAGCTAGTACACTTAACACTCCCAGCTATTACACTTAACACTCCCAGCTATTACACTTCATGCTAGTACACTATGGCTAGTACACTTAGCTAGTACACTCACTAGTACACTTAACACTCCTAGCTAGTACACTCATGGCTAGGACACTTAACACTCCCAGCTAGTACACTTAACACTCCTAGCTAGTACACTCATGGCTAGGACACTTAACACTCCCAGCTAGTACACTACACTTAACTCCCACTCCTAGCTAGTACACTCATCCCAGGTACACTCATGGCTAGTACACTTACACTCCCAGCTAGTCACTAGCTAGTACACTTCACTGATAGAACACTATGGCTAGTACACTTAACACACTAGTACACTTAACACTCCCAGCTAGTACACTCATGGCTAGTACACTTAACACTCCCAGCTAGTACACTCCCAGCTAGTACACTCATGGCTAGTACACTTAACACTCCCAGCTAGTACACTCATGGCTAGTACACTTAACACTCCCAGATAGTACACTCATGGCTAGTACACTTAACACTCCTAGCTAGTACACTCATGGCTAGGGCACTTAACACTCCCAGCTAGTACACTCATGGCTAGTACACTTAACACTCCTAGCTAGTACACTCATGGCTAGGACACTTAACACTCCTAGCTAGTACACTCATGGCTAGGGCTCATGGCTAGTACACTTAACACTCCCAGATAGTACACTCATGGCTAGTACACTTAACACTCCTAGCTAGTACACTCATGGCTAGTACACTTAACACTCCTAGCTAGTACACTCATGGCTAGTACACTTAACACTCCCAGCTAGTACACTCATGGCTAGTACACTTAACACTCCTAGCTAGTACACTCATGGCTAGGACACTTAACACTCCTAGCTAGTACACTCATGGCTAGGGCACTTAACACTCCTAGCTAGTACACTCATGGCTAGTACACTTAACACTCCCAGCTAGTACACTCATGGCTAGTACACTTAACACTCCCAGATAGTACAGTCATTGCTAGTACACTTAACACTCCTAGCTAGTACACTCATGGCTAGGGCACTTAACACTCCCAGCTAACACTCCCAGCTAGTACACTTAACACTCATGGCTAGTACACTAGTACACTTAACACTCCCAGCTAGTACACTTTAGCTATTACACTCCTATTACACTCAGCTAGTACACTCAACATTCATGGCTAGTACACTCATACATGGCTAGTACACTGGCTAACACTCAACATTCATAGCTAGTACACTCAACATACATGGCTAGTACACTCAACACATGGCTAACACTCAACCATGGCTAGTACACTCAACATTCATTGCTAGTACACTCAACATTCATGGCTAGTACACCCAACATTCATGGCTAGTACACTCAACATACATGGCTAGTACACTCAACATACATGGCTAGTACACTCAACATACATGGCTAGTACACTCAACATTCATTGCTAGTACACTCAACATTCATGGCTAGTACACCCAACATTCATGGCTAGTACACTCAACATTCATGGCTAGTACACTCAACATACATGGCTAGTACACTCAACATACATGGCTAGTACACTCAACATACATGGCTAGTACACTCAACATTCATTGCTAGTACACTCAACATTCATTGCTAGTACACTCAACATTCATGGCTAGTACACTCAACATTCATGGCTAGCACGCTCAACATTCATGGCTAGTACGCTCAACATTCATGGCTAGTGCACCCAACATACATGGCTAGTACACTTAACATACATGGCTAGTACACTCAACACTCATGGCTAGTACTCAACACTCATGGCTAGTACTCAGCATTCCTGGCTAGTACACTCAGCATTCCTGGCTAGTACACTCAACATTCATTGCTAGTACACTCAACATTCCTGGCTAGTACACTCAACATTCCTGGCTAGTACACTCAACATTCATGGCTAGTACACTCAACATTCATGGCTAGTACACTCAACATCAACATTCATGGCTAGTATGGCACACTCAACATTCATGGCTAGTACACTCAACATATTCATGGCTAGTACACCCAACATTCATTGGCTAGTACACACTCAACATTCATTGGCTAGTACACTCAACAACATTCATGGCTAGTACACTCAACATACATGGCTAGTACACTCAACATTCCTGGCTAGTACACTCAACATTCCTGGCTAGTACACTCAACATTCCTGGCTAGTACACTCAACATTCCTGGCTAGTACACTCAACATTCCTGGCTAGTACACTCAACATTCCTGGCTAGTACACTCAACATTCCTGGCTAGTACACTCAACATTCATGGCTAGTACACTCAACATACATGGCTAGTACACTCAACATTCCTGGCTAGTACACTCAACATTCCTGGCTAGTACACTCAACATTCCTGGCTAGTACACTCAACATTCCTGGCTAGTACACTCAACATTCCTGGCTAGTACACTCAACATTCCTGGCTACATCAACATTCCTGGCTAGCACTCAACATTCCTGGCTAGTGCACTCAACATTCCTGGCTAGTACACTCAACATTCCTGGCTAGTGCACTCAACATTCCTGGCTAGTGCACTCAACATTCCTGGCTAGTACACTCAACATTCCTGGCTAGTACACTCAACATTCCTGGCTAGTACACTCAACATTCCTGGCTAGCACTCAACATTCCTGGCTAGTGCACTCAACATTCCTGGCTAGTACACTCAACATTCCTGGCTAGTACACTCAACACAGTACACTCAACATTCATGGCTAGCACTCAACATTCCTGGCTAGTGCACTCAACATGGCTAGCTAGTACACTCAACATTCCTGGCTAGTACACTCAACATTCCTAGTACACTCAACATTGGCTAGTACACTCAACATTCCTGGCTAGCTAGTGCACTCAACATTCCTGGCTAGTGCACTCAACATTCCTGGCTACACTCAACATTCCTGGCTATTCATGGCTAGTACACTCAACATTCCTGGCTAGTACACTCAACATTCCTGGCTATACATTCCTGGCTAGTACACTCAACATGGCTAGTACACTCAACATTCCTGGCTAGTACACTCAACATTCAACATGGCTAGTACACTCAACATTCCTGGCTAGTACACTCAACATTCCTGGCTAGTACACTGGCTAGTACATCAACATACATGGCTAGTACACTCAACATTCCTGGCTAGTACACTCAACATTCATGGCTAGTACACTCAACATACATGGCTAGTACACTCAACATTCCTGGCTAGTACACTCAACATTCATGGCTAGTACACTCAACATTCATGGCTAGTACACTCAACATACATGGCTAGTACACTCAACATTCCTGGCTAGTACACTCAACATTCCTGGCTAGTACACTCAACATTCCTGGCTAGTACACTCAACATTCCTGGCTAGTACACTCAACATACATGGCTAGTACACTCAACATTCCTGGCTAGTACACTCAACATTCCTGGCTAGTACACTCAACATTCCTGGCTAGTACACTCAACATTCATGGCTAGTACACTCAACATTCCTGGCTAGTACACTCAACATTCCTGGCTACATTCATGGCTAGTACATTCAACATTCATGGCTAGTACACTCAACATTCATGGCTAGTACACTCACCATACATGGCTAGTACACTCAACATTCCTGGCTAGTGCACTCAACACACCCCAGAAGCTATGAAGCATATATATATATATATATATATATATATATATATATATATATATATATATATATATATATATATATCGTGCCGAATAGATAAAACTTGCGATTTTGGCTTAAATAGCAACTCTCTTCTTGCCGAATAAGACAAGCGAAAATTTGTGTTTGCCATAATTTCTCAAAACTCATTGTGAACCTAACGAGAAGAAAATATTTTTGTTTATTAAATTATTGTAAACTAACCAGAAATATATTTAGTTGGATTAGAGTAAATTATTATTCACATTAACGTAAATGAAAAAATTATAGATTTAAACGTAGAGGAGAACATTTTGGAAACGACTTAATTTTAAACGAGTTCTTGATAACCAATTTTACCTATTCGGCACTACATTTTGTGTGTGTGTGTGTGTGTTTGTGTGTGTGTGTGTTTGTGTGTGTGTGTGTTTGTGTGTGTGTGTGTGTGTTTGTGTTTGTGTGTGTGTGTGTTTGTGTGTGTGTGTGTGTTTGTGTGTGTGTGTTTGTGTGTGTTTGTTTGTGTGTGTTTGTGTGTGTGTTTTTTTTTTGTGTGTGTGTGTGTGTGTGTGTTTTATTACAGGTTAGTTACCTGAGACCAGAGGCACTAATATACTTCTTGTTGCAGGTGTTGCAGGTGTAAGGCCTCTCGTTAGTGTGCAATCTCTTGTGCAATTTGAGGTGAACAAACTGTGTGAATTTAGCTGGGCAGAGGTCGCAGGCATATGGTTTTTGGCCGGAATGAAGTCTCATGTGAGTTTTTAAATTGGAGGTTGAACTAAACCTCTTTTTACAGATGTCACACTGGTGTGGTTTTTCCCCAGTATGAACCAGATGGTGTTTCTGCAGGTGTGCCAGCTGTGTGAAGCTTTTGATACAGACGTTACACTTGAAGGGCCGTTCCCCTGAGTGAGTTCTTAGATGGACTTTTAAGTTGGAGAGCTGGCCGAAGGTCTTGAAGCAAACGTTGCATTCGTAGTGCATCTTGCCGTCTTTCTTCTGCAGAGGGTAGGGCAGGGAACGGTAGCCTCTGTTACCGTTAGTTGGTGAGGTGGAACCCTGGGAGGAAGGGGACCCTTGTGAGGAATGGGAGGAGTTGCTGGAGGGAGGAGAGTGCCCTGACGCAGTGTTGGGAATGGAAATTGTTAGACGATGATCTATTGGCATCGACCCTTGACTTCCTGGAGAAAATCCATTGGTACTGCTGTTATTGTATCCATTATAGGAATACATGTTAAAGTGTGGAGAGGAGAACATCTGGGAGACAGGTGTGCGATAGGTGGAGTTAGTGACTGGAGGCTGGACAGTATACAACTGCTGTGGCAGTGTGTGGGAGGTGGGGTAGCACGCAGAACCTGCCTTCTGGTGCGTTGAAGAAGAATCAGGAGATATCTGTTGACTTGGCTCTGAACTGCTGTAGTTTCTCTTGTAGGGGAATTCCTGAGGCTGTCCTGAACTGCTGGAGGCACTGTCAGGCTTGTAGTGTGCCTCGCTAGGTACTGCAATGTGCACTGGTTCCTTCAGGTCCCTGTGGGTGCTGACGGATGACTGTGTGATGTCAGACTCATCCTTTCCACCCAGCCGTCTCAGAAGGATGTTCTCTAAGATGGAGCCAGCTGGACGGGAAGTGCCCATTTGAGTGTCGGCTGGTACTGTCAGTCTCACATCGGCTGAGAGAGGGTGTCTGATGTCTTGTGGTCCCGGGTGTCTAGTGTCAGGCTGTACACAGTGTCTGGTGTCAGGGGGCACTGGTAAGCGAGGGTCTGGAGCCACTGTGATACGTGGGTCTTGGGGGGGCATTAGTGGCAGACGAGGGGGCATACTGCTCACGTTGACTGGCAGACCTTGCATCCGTGGCATGGATGGCAGCGGCAGGCGGCTCTGTGCCACCCTTGACTCGTGAGGCAGCGGCAGACGAACCACAGGCGGCAGACCCATGCGTGTGTCAGGTATGGATGACTGCCGCGTGTCGGAAGACACCTGTTTGGTTATTGTAATAGCGGGCAGGGCAGTGTCTGGTAGCACGGGCATGCGTGAGTCGGGCAAGACGTGAGTAGTGCGGGTATCGGGACGGGGCACTTCTGTGGGTCTGGGCACCTCGAGGGACTGACGGAGGGGCATGTCTGGCACAGGGTATCTACGGGAGGAAGGGCTCTGGGTACTTTCAGGCTCCTGTTCCCTCTCCAGGACGGAGTCCACCTTCTCCTCGCCGAAGGACGCAGAGTGTTGCGTTGCGTACGACGGAGTGCGTCGTGAAGACCCTTCCTGAGGGCCACGTTTAGGCATACCCTGGGGCAATGACTGCTGCAGGGACTGCTGCTGCAGGGGCTGCTGCTGCAGGGGCTGCTGCTGCAGGGGCTGCTGCTGCAGGGACTGCTGCTGCAGGGACTGCTGCTGCAGGGACTGCTGCAGAGATGCTATCCTAGTATCAGACACGGAGACAGTCTGTTGACATTCCAGTGATGGCGAGACGGACTTCTCCTTCTCCGAAGACTCGGAACCGCTGGATTTAGACCTATAGTGATAGGCTCGCAGCATCTTAATCTTCACCTTGCGATATTCATTACGAAGATCAGCCTCCTCATCCTCCGCCGGTGACTGTTTTCTCTTCTTACTGAAAACGCGAATCAAAACAGAGATTTTAGCTTCGGAAAATTTACTGACGTTAAATATTTATTTTTATCGCCAAATAAAAATTAAAAAAAAAAAAATTATAATTTACCTAAAATCTAAGACATAATTATTATCGCCTTCAGAATCAGACGAATCTTCAGGAATATTAGAGTCATGATGATAGCCGTTGCTGTCGTACCCTTCATCAGATCTTACGGAGCCGTCCGTGGGCGTCAGCTGCCCGCTACGAGACTCGCACTGCGGCGGCGAGATGGCGGCTCTAGCGACGGCCGATGCCACCGGCTGCTGTGGTGAAGCAATGCTGCTACAACCTGCAGGAGGCGCCGAAGAGATTTTCTCCACTTCGCACTCATCCTTTACTTCCCCTTCTGTTTCGCCGACCTGCTGACCTGCGTACACCACACACAACATTAGTAATATCATGTATATTATTAAGTAACATTTTTACCATCATTCACTCCATCACAGCGATACTACAGTTCAAACCTGCAAATATCCCCACCCCTCCTTCAGAGTGCAGGCACGTATTTTCTACCTCCAGGACTCAAGTCCGGTTAACCTTTTTCTCTGAATCCCTTCATAAATGTTATCTTGTTCGCACTCCAACAGCACCAGTTATGAAAATCACTTGTCTCCACTCCTACCTAACAAGCTCAGACACGCTGGTTGGATGTCTAAGCCCCTCACACACAAAACCTCCTTTATTCCCTCCAACCCTTCCCATGACGATCCCTACCCCATCTTTCCTCCACTGCAGATTTATACACCCTCTAAATCATTCTATTTTGTGCCATTCTCTCTAAATGTCTAAACTACCTCAACAACTCATACCTCTAAATAATATTTTTTAGTAACCTCAAACCTCTTTCTAATCTCCAAACTCAGAATTCCCTGCATAATATACACACCACACCATGCTTTCTGACACGACATCTCCACTGCTTCCAGTCTCCTCTTCGCTGCAACGTTTAAAGCCCATGCATCACACCCATTCAATAGAGCTGGTACCACCATACTCTCATACATGCTCGTGCACACACACACACACACACACACACACACACACACACACCTTCCCCAGGATGTCACCTATCTGCCACTAGGTGAACAGGGTCAACATCCACTTTCAATCCCCCAGGATTGAGCCTGGATATTTCGATTCTAAACTAAAGGTATTACCGCTAAGCTACAATATAATTAATTTACATTCAATTCCACCAATACAATTCGTAGAATTATTATTATTATTATCATTACTTACGTATTTTAAGAAGCATTTGTTCTCCTGTTAGAGGATAGTTAAGTCTGGTAGCGAACTCTCTACAGTACCAGACTAAGAGTTCCTGGTTTGGTAGGATGGCCTTAATCGTGTAGAAGTAGATGTTAGACTGTGGGAGAGATTATTGTAGTTATAAAGTGTCTACTTATTGCTGAGATTGTCTACTTAATGCTAAGATTGTCTAATTAATAATAATTTTTTTATCAGTATATGATGCAACTTATACAGACCATAGCTGACACCTATGACATGCTACTATATAGGAAGTCCCTTGTTATGCTGGGCATTTCCCGCAAATTATGTCAGTTTTGTTCCAGGATGTGACCCACACCAGTCCACTAACACCTAAGATGTGACCCACACCAGTCCACTAACACCCAGGATGTGACCCACACCAGTCCACTAACACCCAGGATGTGACCCACACCAGTCCTCTAACACCCAGGATGTGACCCACACCAGTCCACTAACACCCAGGATGTGACCCACACCAGTCCACTAACACCCAGGATGTGACCCACACCACTCCACTAACACCCAGGATGTGACCCACACCAGTCTACTAACACCCAGGATGTGACCCACACCAGTCCACTAACACCCAGGATGTGACCCACACCACTCCACTAACACCCAGGATGTGACCCACACCAGTCTACTAACACCCAGGATGTGACCCACACCAGTCCACTAACACCCAGGATGTGACCCACACCACTCCACTAACACCCAGGATGTGACCCACACCACTCCACTAACACCCAGGATGTGACCCAAACCAGTCCACTAACACTCAGGATGTGACTCACACCAGTCCACTAACACCCAGGATGTGACCCACACCACTCCACTAACACCCAGGATGTGACCCACACCACTCCACTAACACCCAGGATGTGACCCACACCACTCCACTAACACCCAGGATGTGACCCACACCACTCCACTAACACCCAGGATGTGACCCACACCAGTCCACTAACACCCAGGATGTGACCCACACCAGTCCACTAACACCCAGGATGTGACCCACACCACTAACACCCAGGATGTGACCCACACCACTCCACTAACACCCAGGATGTGACCCACACCACTCCACTAACACCCAGGATGTGACCCACACCACTCCACTAACACCCAGGATGTGACCCACACCACTCCACTAACACCCAGGATGTGACCCACACCAGTCCACTAACACCAAGGATGTGATGTGACCCACACCACTCCACTAACACCCAGTCCACTAACACCCAGGATGTGACCCACACCAGTCCACTAATACCCAGGATGTGACCCACACCAGTCCACTAACACCCAGGATGTGACCCACACCACTCCACTAACACCCAGGATGTGACCCACACCAGTCTACTAACACCCAGGATGTGACCCACACCAGTCCACTAACACCCAGGATGTGACCCACACCACTCCACTAACACCCAGGATGTGACCCAAACCAGTCCACTAACACCCAGGATGTGACCCAAACCAGTCCACTAACACCCAGGATGTGACCCACACCACTCCACTAACACCGAGGATGTGACCCACTCCACTAACACCCAGGATGTGACCCACACCAGTCCACTAACACTCAGGATGTGACCCACACCAGTCCACTAACACCCAGGATGTGACCCACACCACTCCACTAACACCCAGGATGTGACCCACACCACTCCACTAACACCCAGGATGTGACCCACACCACTCCACTAACACCCAGGATGTGACCCACACCACTCCACTAACACCCAGGATGTGACCCACACCACTCCACTAACACCCAGGATGTGACCCACACCACTCCACTAACACCCAGGATGTGACCCACTCCACTAACACCCAGGATGTGACCCACACCACTCCACTAACACCCAGGATGTGACCCACACCAGTCCACTAACACCCAGGATGCCACCCACACCAGTCCACTAACACCCAGGATGCGACCCACACCACTCCACTAACACCCAGGATGCGACCCACACCACTCCACTAACACCCAGGATGTGACCCACACCACTCCACTAACACCCAGGATGTGACCCACACCACTCCACTAACACCCAGGATGTGACCCACACCACTCCACTAACACCCAGGATGTGACCCACACCACTCCACTAACACCCAGGATGTGACCCACACCACTCCACTAACACCCAGGATGTGACCCACACCACTCCACTAACACCCAGGATGTGACCCACACCAGTCCACTAACACCCAGGATGTGACTCACACCAGTCCACTAACACCCAGGATGTGACCCACACCAGTCCACTAACACCCAGGATGTGACCCACACCAGTCCACTAACACCCAGGATGTGACCCACACCACTCCACTAACACCCAGGATGTGACCCACACCAGTCCACTAACACCCAGGATGTGACTCACACCAGTCCACTAACACCCAGGGTGCGACCCACACCAGTCCACTAACACCCAGGGTGCGACCCACACCAGTCCACTAACACCCAGGATGTGACCCACACCAGTCCACTAAAACCCAGGATGTGACCCACACCAGTCCACTAACACCCAGGATGTGACCCACACCAGTCCACTAACACCCAGGATGTGACCCACACCAGTCCACTAACACCCAGGATGTGACCCACACCAGTCCACTAACACCCAGGATGTGACCCACACCAGTCCACTAACACCCAGGATGTGACCCACACCACTCCACTTCTATACAATAACAAATTCATATATAACTTAGAACTAATGGATGGTATCATAATGGATGTTAACAAAATGAGTTTTACATAATGGATGTTAACGTAATCACTTTTAACGTAATGCATTACAAACTATAAGAACAAAACATTATACAATATGGATGGAATTGATCGATCGATCTGTATTCATGCACTCTACGGATTCTGAGGAAGAATAAATATATATATATACAAAGTGAAATTAGCAGCAAAGGCATCTGGTGCACTCAGACTATTACTGTCAAATTCTCAGAATACGGAGGGAACGTGAACACGAAAATAAAAAAAAAAAATTCTGAAAAACTAATCAGTTAATAACAAACAGTTGACAGTTTACTTCATCTCGGACATCTAGTTATACAGACTATGAACATTTAAACCCAATTCTGCGAGGGTGAGGTTTACGTATGCAGAATGGTTATCATCTCTGGGAGGATCGAATTCCTCTGCAATGGCTAACACATGCCTTGACTGAGGGAGATCTGAACAAGTATCTACAAAAGATACTTGTGGGTTTCTCATTACTTGTCGAGTACGCAAGGAGTAACGACATTCAGGTTGGTTATCTGACTGAGTATCTGAGGTAGAGGGTACAGAGTCAAGAGGATTTTCAGCATCTGTCATATTAGTCTGGGTAGCAATATCGTCAACATCGCATACTAATTTCATATGATCTAAATGCGATTCTTTGTATTTGCCAGTACTAATTTCTCTAACCTTATACTTATTACCAGAGATATGTTCTAATCGATAAGGTCCGACAAACTTTTGATCGAGCTTAGGCATTTCGGATGTTTTGTTGAAATTTGTCAGCATTACTCTTGAACCTACTTTGACTTTTGATGGCTTAGCACGGCTATTAGTTACTCTAGTAAATTCTGCTTTTGATTTATGAAGTGTTTCACGGATTCTTCTAAAAACACTCTGAACCATGCTGGTACGAGTTGCTACGAAATCATCAGGGTTGTAATTAGGTTTCGGAGTGGAATATAACAACTCATAGGGTAAATGCTTGTCTACACCATACAATGCATAATGTGGAGTATCACCTATGGAAGCATTATAAGCAGAATTTATGGCACATTGAACATCTGGTATGACTTCAACCCAAGTTTCACTATTGGGGTTGATAGTGGCTCTCAGGACATCAAGTACTTTCTTATTGGTTCGTTTGGCTAACCCATTGCTGGCAGGATGATGAGAAACAATGGTGGATTTAGAGATCTTGTACAAAGTACACAAATTTTCAAGAATCTCATTACAGAATTCACCTCCATTATCTGTTACTAAGGACTTAGGGTGGTATGCCTGCAGATAATGCGTTCTTTAAACGCTTTAGCTACTGTCTCTGCAGTCTTATCTGCAATAGGAACTAACTCACAATATCTGGTGAAATGGTCTACCATAACACACAGATGTTTGTTGCCTTGGAGGGAACATTGGAAATTGGTTAACAAATCAAGGGCAACTCTTTCCCACGGTTCGCTAGTGGTTGGGTACACTTGGATTGGATTAGGACCATTGACATTTCCTTTATGTTGCATACAGACACTACATTTCTTAACATACTCGGAAATGTCAGTTGCCATACGTGGCCAAAAGTATTTCATTCTGGCTTGTTTCACAGAACGATCCATACCAGGGTGTGCAACACCTGGTGCATCATGAACTAGCTGTAGAGCTACGTTCACTAGTGACTGTGGAATTACTAACTGGTAAACTCTTCTACTTGGAGTACCCAACTCGGCTGTTCGATACAGTAATTCTTGGCTCATTACAAAGTCACTAATGGGTGCTGGTGGCTTCACAGTAAGAATAAGATCTTCCTGGAGCAGGAATCGAATCACACCAGACCACATGGGATCTGTTCTTTGGGCATTTTTGACATCCTCGACAGTAAATGGAGGATCTGCAGTAACTACACTAACGTGTCGCGATAAAGCATCTGCGACTACGTTCGACTTGCCAGGTTTTATTTTTTATTATCACACCGGCCGATTCCCACCAAGGCAGGGTGGCCCGAAAAAGAAAAACTTTCACCATCATTCACTCCATCACTGTCTTGCCAGAAGGGTGCTTTACACTACAGTTTTTAAACTGCAACATTAACACCCCTCCTTCAGAGTGCAGGCACTGTACTTCCCATCTCCAGGACTCAAGTCCGGCCTGCCGGTTTCCCTGAATCCCTTCATAAATGTTACTTTGCTCACACTCCAACAGCACGTCAAGTATTAAAAACCATTTGTCTCCATTTACTCCTATCAAACACGCTCAAGCATGCCTGCTGGAAGTCCAAGCCCCTCGCACACAAAACCTCCTTTACCCCCTCCCTCCAACCCTTCCTAGGCCGACCCCTACCCCGCCTTCCTTCCACTACAGACTGATACACTCTTGAAGTCATTCTGTTTCGCTCCATTCTCTCTACATGTCCGAACCACCTCAACAACCCTTCCTCAGCCCTCTGGACAACAGTTTTGGTAATCCCGCACCTCCTCCTAACTTCCAAACTACGAATTCTCTGCATTATATTCACACCACACATTGCCCTCAGACATGACATCTCCACTGCCTCCAGCCTTCTCCTCGCTGCAACATTCATCACCCACGCTTCACACCCATATAAGAGCGTTGGTAAAACTATACTCTCATACATTCCCCTCTTTGCCTCCAAGGACAAAGTTCTTTGTCTCCACAGACTCCTAAGTGCACCACTCACTCTTTTTCCCTCATCAATTCTATGATTCACCTCATCTTTCATAGACCCATCCGCTGACACGTCCACTCCCAAATATCTGAATACGTTCACCTCCTCCATACTCTCTCCCTCCAATCTGATATTCAATCTTTCATCACCTAATCTTTTTGTTATCCTCATAACCTTACTCTTTCCTGTATTCACCTTTAATTTTCTTCTTTTGCACACCCTACCAAATTCATCCACCAATCTCTGCAACTTCTCTTCAGAATCTCCCAAGAGCACAGTGTCATCAGCAAAGAGCAGCTGTGACAACTCCCACTTTGCCAGGTATATATTCAAAAGTGGGATTGAACTCTTGGATAGTCAAGGTCCATCTGGCTAACCTTCCAGTAGGCTGTTTGTTCTGGAATAAAGGTATCAGTGGAGCGTGGTCTGTCAAGACATGAACAGGGTACTGGTAAATAATGTCTCGGAAGTGCTTTAAAGACCATACTATTGCTAAAGCTTCTTGCTCCGTTACTGTATAATTACGTTCAGCCTTCGTAAGGACTCGGCTAGCAAATGCAACTGCATTGTACTTGCTATCAGTCTTCTGAGCTAGTACGGCACCTATACCAATTGAACTAGTATCAGTTGTCAGATAGAAGGGCTTAGAAAATTCTGGGAATTTCAAAATTGGAGCAGATGTTAGCTTTTCTTTTAGAGTTTGGAATGCTCTTTCTTGACGGAAGGTCCAAACAAAAGGAGCATCTTTCTTAAGCAATTCAGTTAGCGGAGCAGCTATGGAAGAAAAATTGGCAATGAAAGATCTATAAAAACCTGCTAAGCCCACAAAAGATCTTACGGCATCAGCAGTTTTGGGAGTTGGAAAATTTAGTACTGCAGTTACTTTACTTTGATCAGTCGTAACCCCTCTAGGAGTTACTACGTGACCAAGAAATTTAATTTCTGATCTGAAAAATTGACATTTGGACAGTTTGATCTTTAAATTTGCTTCTTCAAGCTTGCCAAGTACTATATCAAGTCTTTTCAGGTGTGTGTCCACGTCTTCGGACATGACGATTACGTCGTCTAAGTACACCATAAGTGCTTTACCTATAAGACCTCTAAAGATGTTGGTCATGAGTCTAGAGAATGTGATAGGAGATGAACGTAATCCAAACGCCATATGGAGGAAGTGATAATGACCTGTGGGAGTGGAGAATGCAGTTAACTCTTGGCTTGTTGGTGAGGGGCTCTTGATTTAGGGAATTGGATCTGTGCTCCAGTTCCCTGAATTAAGCTTGAATGCCTTCCACATCTCCCCCCAGGCGCTGTATAATCCTCCGGGTTTAGCGCTTCCCCCTTGATTATAATAATAATAACTCTTGGCTGTCCTTGTGAAGAGGGACTTGCCAAAAACCTTGTAACAAGTCCAGGGTCGAGAAGACTTTGTTATCTCCGATATTGCATAAAAGATCACCTAGTACAGGAAGTGGGAAACGATCTGGAATGGTTTTCGCATTTAACTTCCTAAAGTCAATCACCGGGCGCCAAGTGCCGTCCTTCTTAGGCACTAGGATCAAGGGCGCATTCCAGGGTGAATTGCTAGGTGCAATAACTCCATCATTGAGCATTTGATTGATCAGTTCCTCTGCGACAGCAACTTGGGAATGAGGCATTCTGTACGCAGGTATATAAACAGGTCTGGTACCAGGTTCAAGTGGAATACGATGGGACAATAAGTTCGTTATACCCATCTTCTCACCTGGTAAGGCAATGGCTGTACGACGTTTGTTCAACAGCGTCAACAAGCGCTGGACTTCGTCTGGGAAATCAGTGGGAGCTGTGTCTTTCTCCTCAACTGGTGGGATAGATTGATCCAGCGGAGTGGATGAGGTCTCTACTGTTGAAATAGCACCGACCCACTGGTCAGGTGGCACGTCATCCTGTACTTGAACAGGGTAAGGATAGTGAACTAGGTCAACGAGGTTGGTATTTGCTCTGAGACGAACACTGTGACCCAAAGTGTTTGCAAGGAGTAAATGGATCTTATTGTCTCTTACAATGTGTAAGGAAGGTTCAACAAATAAACCTTTGACCTTGCAGGAATCACTGTCAACTAGGACATTATCACCACCTGGGACATTAGGAACAACAACAGACACTCTAGTGAGAGCACTAGCCACAACAGAGACGTCTTTCTGCAGACGGCATGTGACATCAACAAGAGATGGCATTACTAGTTTCAAGTAATCGTTTTCCGACAAGGCGTCCCCTTTGGAGAAACTACTACTTGGACTAGCAGACATTGCAGGGATAGGCAGAGCACTCAAAGCAGTCTGAGCGTCCTCGGACACTTGAGGCAATACACTATCTTGCATATCTGAAGGTGTAGGTGGAACACAGATGGGAGTGACAGAGTTACCAGTGCCTGACCGCTTGGGCACGCTACGGGAGAATGCATTGGCTTGTAAGGACTTAATGCGTACATCATACTCTGCAGCAGTATGACAGATTTCTGATCCAAGCTGGAAACCCCAGAATGGAACGATCAAGTCGTCAATTTGGGCATGCCACCTGTACGGGTCGAGCACAATGCGTAAGTCTCGCATGGAAGCAAATCCCAGTAGAAGGTCACCAGGGAAAGTAATCTGGTCGACAACAAGAAAAGCAGCAGTAAAGTCTCTTCCTTGGATAGTAAAGGTGAGCAAAGTCTGACCTCGGACTCGCAGAAGAGAACCAGCTACTCCACTAAGGGAGGTTACAGTAGTTGGTTCAACGAGGAGGACACGTCGTAACTGCTTCTCTTTAAACAAGCTAGACCTAATGATATTAACTTGCGCACCAGAGTCCATGAACACATGAACGGGCGCATTATGGACAAAAGCTTGTACTAATGGACCAATCGTTTCGTTAGGAGTTATATGCAAACAGAAAGGTGGGTTGTCATGGAGAAGGCATTTTCTACTTCATCCCCAAATTCCTCTACGTCAGAGACGTGTGAAGCAGCATCAACAGCAGGGCTGTCAATCTCAAGGCTGGCTAAGGCTTCATAGGAATTCTGGACTGGGATGGTGTACTCGTTATCACCTACTACTGTCACGACTGGACGAGTAGACTTGGGCGCTCGGATTCCCCCGAATTGGAAGAATGAGCCTGGTTCTGGTTAGTTTGTGAACCACGACGTCTGTTTCCTCTCCTGGCTCTGCGGTTGGAATGGCCACGGAACGATCTAGAGTACTGCATGTTGTAGAGAGCATTGCACTCAGAAGTGTCATGTCCATGAATTCTATGATAAGTACAGTAGGGAAGATCTGACTGGTACTCATCATCAGTACGACGCTTCTTAGGGTGACTGTCATGACAATTAATAGCAATATGGCCATGGTAACCACAATTGTAGCAAACTCTTTGACTGTGGGTACTGTACGTACTATGGGTGCTACGGGAATGATGGCTCTTAACACTTGCTTTGGATGATGGACGCGAGTGATTAAGGTTGGGAGTTTTGGTAGTAGCACAAACTAGAGGGGGTACAGGATTGGACAAGGTGTTTGGTATTGACTTAAGATAAGGGAAGGTTCCCTCGGGACACAAATTTCGTACATGGATTAGAGCTGCAAGCAGTCCCATAGTAGCATGTAGTGGACTTGAATTGTACACATACCTAGATGTCGGTGGCATTAGTTGTTTAATAACTCCAAATGCAGCTAATTTGGCAAACCCATCAAGGGCTGGTTTATCGTTATCTTTAAGGTACTTTGAACTTTGACCTGCTTTAACGAATGAGGACATTAGGTTATTAAGACGAAGAGCAAACTCATCTAATGACTCTTCTGGTCTCGGAGCTGTGCAAACTAATTCTTTGAGAACAATGAACGGATCGGTTTCTCGCACCGGTTCAAGATAATTGCGAATTAACTGATCATAATCTTGCCACCTGGTTAGATCTTGGAAGTCCTTCATACAAATTAAGTTAAATACATATGAGGCTGCCACCATTTATCGTAGGGGTTCTTAAATGGAGATATCGAGGGTTGAAGGTAGACACACTTGTTGGATGGTAACATATATTGTCAGACTGAGCTGATGAGGAATGGAGCCCAGCCTTGCCGTGTTCTTGTCTGGATGGTCTGCCTCCGAGTGAGCGGGAGGCAGAGGTACGAGCCTACACATGCGCATCCCGTGACGTCACACAAAGTCACAGGCCTACAAGGGATCTCCTATCTAAAGCACATGGATGATACTAATATGCTATGCTATATAACACAGGGATCAGCAACTATGCTGACACACTAACACCCAGGATGTGACCCAGACCAATCCACTGACACCCAGGATGCCACCCACACCAGTCCACTAACACCCAGGATGCCACCCACACCAGTCCACTAACACCCAGGATGCCACCCACACCAGTCCACTAACACCCAGGATGCCACCCACACCAGTCCACTAACACCCAGGATGCCACCCACACCAGTCCACTAACACCCAAAATGCCACCCACACCAGTCCACTAACACCCAGGATGCCACCCACACCAGTCCACTAACACCCAGGATGTGATCCACACTAGTCCACTAACACCCAGGTACCTATTTTACTGATGGGTGAACATAGACATCCGGTGTAAGGAAACACGCCCATTGTTTCTACCCTAACCGGGAATCGAACCCGGACACCTAGCCGTGTGAAGAGAGAGCTTCACATTTGTGTGTGTGTGTGTGTGTGTGTGTGTGTGTGTGTGTGTGTTAAAACATTTACCAAACTGCGATTGGCCAGGGTTCGACCCCACGACACACTGTCCCGCCTCAAGTGACAACTCAACGTACGTGTCGCCCTACCCACTCAGCCATCGATCCTACAAACAACATGAACCTAGCGAACTAGGCTTGTTTCTTGTTGCGGGAACACTCATGGCACTGATATACTCAAGGATAATTACAAACCACCTCCTATATGAAATAGAAAATATAGTTACCTTGTACTGACAAGCAATCAGGTTCTGTGCCTGGCTGCTGTAGGCTGGGTTGACGTATCTCATCCAGTTAGCCTTACTGGTGTTGTAGCCGTCTATGTAGTAGTACACTTCATCACCTCTGTACACCTGTAACACATGTACTACTGTAACACTGTACACTTGTAACGTAGGTTTATGTAGCAGGGTTGTTCCTCTTATATAAACAAGATGGAAAATGGTTTGGGTAAGTATTTTGATTGGGTCAGTAGGCCTCCTGCAGTGCTCCTCTGTTCTTATGTGTCAAGTATTCCTCTACATTCCTCTCTATATTACTCTCTACATTCCTCTACATTAATTTCTACATTTTCTCGTAATATGTATTTGAGAAACATCTGAGATCACAGTAGTTGTGGTAGTACTAGTACTAGTAGTAATAGTAGTAGTAGTAAGAGTAGTAGTAGTAAGAGTAGTAGTAAGAGTAGTAGTAGTAGTAATAGTACTAGTAGTAATAGTAGTAATAGTAGTAGTAAGAGTAGTAGTAAGAGTAGTAGTAGTAATAATAGTACTAGTAGTAATAGTAGTAGTAGTAATAGTAAGAGTAGTAGTAGTAAGAGAAGTAGTAGTAATAGTACTAGTAGTAAAAGTAGTAGTAAGAGTAGTAGTAAGAGTAGTAGTAGTAGTAATAGTACTAGTAGTAGTAGTAATAGTACTAGTAGTAATAGTAATAGTACTAGTAGTAATAGTACTAGTAGTAATAGTAGTAATAGTACTAGTAGTAATAGTAGTAATAGTACTAGTAGTAATAGTGCTAGTAGTAATAGTAGTAATAGTACTAGTAGTAATAGTACTAGTAGTAATAGTAATAGTACTAGTAGTAATAGTACTAGTAGTAATAGTAGTAATAGTACTAGTAGTAATAGTACTAGTAGTAATAGTAGTAGTAAGAGTAGTAGTAATAGTACTAGTAGTAGTAGTACTAGTAGTAGTAGTAATAGTACTAGTAGTAATAGTAATAGTACTAGTACTAGTAGTAGTAGTAGTAATAGTAGTAGTAAGAGTAGTAGTAAGAGTAGTAGTAGTAATAGTACTAGTAGTAATAGTACTAGTAGTAGTAGTACTAGTAGCAATAGTAGTAGTAAGAGTAGTAATAGTACTAGTAGCAGTAGTAATAGTACTAGTAGTAATAGTACTAGTAGCAGTAGTAATAGTACTAGTAGTAATAGTACTAGTAGTAGTAGTAATAGTACTAGTAGTAATAGTACTAGTAGTAATAGTAGTAATAGTAATAGTACTAGTAGTAGTACTAGCAGTAGTAGTACTAGTAGTAGTAATAGTACTAGTAGTAGTAATAGTGGTAATACTACTAGTAGTAGTAATAGTAGTGGCAATAGTACTAGTAGTAGTAGTAATAGTACTAGTAGTAGTAATAGTACTAGTAGTAGTAGTAATAGTGGTAATACTACTAGTAGTAGTAGTAATAGTGGTAATACTACTAGTAGTAGTAGTAATAGTGGTAATAGTACTAGTATTAGTAGTAATAGTAATAGTACTAGTAGTAGTAGTAATAGTACTAGTAGTAGTAGTAATAGTGGTAATACTAGTAGTAGTAGTAGTAATAGTAGTGGTAATAGTACTAGTAGTAGTAGTAATAGTAATAGTACTAGTAGTAGTAATAGTATAGTAATAGTAATACTATTAATAGTAATAATAGTGGTAGTAATAGTGCCAGTACTATATGGTTTTAACAGTATCAAGCAGTAACAACATACAAGCAGTAACATACAAGCAGTAACAACATACAAGCAGTAACAACATACAAGCAGTAACATACAAGCAGTAACAACATACAAGCAGTAACAACATACAAGCAGTAACAACATACAAGCAGTAACAACATACAAACAGTAACAACATACAAGCAGTAACAACATACAAGCAGTAACAACATACAAGCAGTAACAACATACAAGCAGTAACAACATACAAGCAGTAACAACATACAAGCAGTAACAACATACAAGCAGTAACAACATACAAGCAGTAACATACAAGCAGTAACAACATACAAGCAGTAACAACATACAAGCAGTAACATACAAGCAGTAACATACAAGCAGTAACAACATACAAGCAGTAACAACATACAAGCAGTAACATACAAGCAGTAACAACATACAAGCAGTAACAACATACAAGCAGTAACAACATACAAGCAGTAACAACATACCAGGTACAGATATTTACCTGCAGATGTTTGCCCAGTCCCAGATCTACCTAAGAGAGAAAAAATACAAGAACCAGTCACCAGCAAGCATTGTACCCAACACCTGTGTCTGTATACCCAACACCTGTGTCTGTGTGCCCAACACCTGTGTGCCCAACACCTGTCTGTATACCCAACACCTGTGTCTGTATACCCAAAACCTGTGTCTGTGTGCCCAACACCTGTGTTTGTATACCCAACACCTGTGTCTGTATACCCAACATCTGTGTCTGTGTGCTCAACACCAGTGTTTGTATACCCAACACCTGTGTTTGTATCCCCAACACCTGTGTCTGTATACCCAACACCTGTGTCTGTATACCCAACACCTGTGTCTGTATACCCAACACCTGTGTCTGTATACCCAACACCTGTGTCTGTATACCCAACACCTGTGTCTGTATACCCTACACCTGTGTCTGTATACCCAACACCTGTGTCTGTATACTCAACACCTGTGTCGGTGTATCCAACATCTATGTATGTGTACCCAACACCTATATAAGTGTACCCAACACCTGTGTCAGTCTACCCAACACCTGTGTCAGTCTACCCAACACCTGTGTCAGTATACCCTTTGTCTATATACCCAACACTTGCTTGTATACCAAAGCACACGAGACCTGCTACCACCACTCAAGAATAGCAGGTATTAAACCAGGTATTAAATTATTTAGATGGCATGCAATCTTAACCCTGGTGTAGTAGATAGACTTCAAACCCCATTAAAGTCGTAGACATCTCGGCAACGACCCCTCCCCCTCGACAGAGTTGGCTAGCTACTGTCTACTACACCAGGGTCATTAAGACAGGTTGGTTAATGGGGTTTAAAGTCTGTGTACTACACCAGGGTCATTAAGTCTGGTTGGTTAATGGGGTTTAAAGTCTGTCTACTACACCAGGGTCATTAAGACTGGTTGGTTAATGGGGTTTAAAGTCTGTCTACTACACCAGGGTCATTAAGTCTGGTTGGTTAATGGGGTTTAAAGCCTGTCTACTACACCAGGGTCATTAAGACTGGTTGGTTAATAGGGTTTAAAGTCTGTCTACTACACCAGGGTCATTAAGACTGGTTGGTTAATGGGGTTTAAAGTCTGTCTACTACACCAGGGTCATTAAGACTGGTTGGTTAATGGGGTTTAAAGTCTGTCTACTACACCGGGGTCATAAAGACTGGTTGGTTAATGGGGTTTAAAGTCTGTCTACTACACCAGGGTCATAAAGACTGGTTGGTTAATGGGGTTTAAAGTCTGTCTACTACACCAGGGTCATAAAGACTGGTTGGTTAATGGGGCTTAAAGTCTATCTATTACACCAGGGTCATTAAGACTGGTTAGATTGATAGAATATAGAGGTATAAGTGTGTGTGTGTGTGTGTGTGTGTGTTCATCACTGGGTTACCTCAGGGATATCTTGTTCATCACAGGGATACTAATAAAGACAATAGAACTGGTCAATAACGAGAGGCAGTTGAAGGCAGTGAGAGACAACCTCCCTTACTGTGTACTGTGCTAATACTGGTACAGTTGCAAATAATAAAATTAACTAAGATTAATGACAGAGACCAGGAAGCAGATATTATTGCTATAACAGAGACCAGGAAGCAGATATTATTGTTATAACAGAGACCAGGAAGCAGATATTATTGCTATAACAGAGACCAGGAAGCAGATATTATTGCTATAACAGAGACCTGATTCAACCTGACAGAGATATGCCTTCTGAATGCCACATACAAGGCTACATATTATTCCACACTGATAGGGCCAACAGGAAGTGGTGGAGTGACGATGCATTTCAGAGATTATTTAAACTATTGTACCAGACAAGATATAAAATTAGAAGCGTCGGACACAGACTCTGGCTACAGTTCCTCGAGGGTCGTAAAGAAGTAATCTTGGGTTCGAGTTACAGGCCACCTAACCTTCATAGGGACGAATTTCATAAAGAATCTAAATACGAAAATGCTGTGCTAATGGGGGATTTTAACTTTAGACAAACTGGAGCAATTTGATAGGAAATCTTGAGTCAAGTGACCTTGTTGATACGATCCAGGATTGTTTTAAACAATTTGTGACAGAATCAACTAGAGAAAACGTCCTGCTTGACTTGGTTCTTGCCAGTAAGTTGAACCCATGTATCAGTAACCTTTCTTACGAGGCTAGACTGAGGGGCCTGAATCTGTACTCTCTAGAAAAGCGTTGAATTAGGGAGATATGATTGAGGTGTATAAATGGAAGACAGGAATAAATAAAAGGGATGTAAGTGATGTGCTAAAAATATCTAACCAAGTCGGGGCTCGCAGCAATGGTTTCAAATTGAGAAAATTTAGATTGTGAAAGGATATAGGAAAGTACTGGTTTGGTAATAGAGTTGTGGATGAGTGGAACAAACTCCCGAGTACCGTCATAGAAGCTAAAACGTTGTGTAGTTTTAAAAATAGGTTGGATAAATACATGAGTGGGTGTGGGGTGGATCTGACTAGCTTGGACCAGGAGGCCTCCTGCAGTGCTCCTTCCTTCATTAGACTAAACCCTATTAACCAACCAGCCAGTCTTAATGATCCTCGTGTAGTAGATAGACTTTAAACCCCATTAACCAACCAATCAATCTTAATGACCCTGGTGTAGTAGATGGACTTTAAACCCCATTAACCAACCAATCAATCTTAATGACCCTGGTGTAGTAGACTTTAAACCCCATTAACCAACCCTAATTTAGGAAATATACAGCAAATTAACCTAACATCAAATAGGTACGTTAAAATTACCCAAACCCACACAACAGATACACACACACACACACATACACAGGAGCTGTGACTCGACCCCTGCAACCACAAATAGGTGAGCGCACACACACAGTACCTACCCTCCAGAAGTATTTCCTGTTAGCAGTCTTGGGCACCTGATCCTTGGCGTAGCACTCGCCCACCAGGGGTCCGAACCGTGTGCCCCTGGGTATGTAGTCAGTGCTCCAGATGCCCATCACCTGCTGGGCGATGTTTCTAACATTAAAACCTCTACCATAAACCACATTAAAACCTCTACCATAAACCACATTAAAACCTCTACCATAAACCACATTAAAACCTGTACCATAAACCACATAACTGGTTTATCTACGACAAAAAATATAAATTCTTCTCGGATATATAAATTTTGTATGAATGTTTGTATTACTAAGTGTATATATGTGTGTATACATTGAGAAGTGTATATAATATACTGAGAAGTGTATATCTAAGTGTGTATATACTGAAGTGTATATCTGAGTGTGTGTGTATACTGAGAAGTGTATATCTCAGTGTGTGTGTATACTGAGAAGTGTATATCTCAGTGTGTGTGTGTATACTGAGAAGTGTATATCTCAGTGTGTGTGTATACTGAGAAGTGTATATCTCAGTGTGTGTGTATACTGAGAAGTGTATATCTCAGTGTGTGTGTATATACTGAGAAGTGTATATCTGAGTGTGTATATACTGAGAGGTGTATATACTGAGAGGTGTATATATCTCAGTGTGTATATACTGAGAGGTGTATATATCTCAGTGTGTATATACTGAGAGGTGTATATATCTCAGTGTGTATATACTGAGAGGTGTATATATCTCAGTGTGTATATACTGAGAGGTGTATATATCTGTGTGTATATACTGAGAGGTGTATATATCTCAGTGTGTATATACTGAGAGGTGTATATATCTCAGTGTGTATATACTGAGAGGTGTATATATCTGAGAGTGTATATACTGAGAGGTGTATATATCTCAGTGTGTATATACTGAGAGGTGTATATATCTCAGTGTGTATATACTGAGAGGTGTATATATCTGTGTGTATATACTGAGAGGTGTATATATCTGAGAGTGTATATACTGAGAAGTGTATATCTCAGTGTGTATGTACTGAGAGGTGTATATATCTGAGTGTGTATATACACCAAGGAGTGTATATATGAGTCAATATACACTGACAGTATAGTCAGAAGTATACACCAGTTGTATATCATCTCACTAAACAGTTATTAGATAACTTAGTTTCACATTTTTTTGATTCGCCGGTATACTCCCGGCCCGGGCCTTTTTCAAGTGGTGGCCCGGGCCTTTTTCAAGTGGTGGCCCGGGCCTTGACTCCCTATCTAGGGAGTGTCTGAGACCTAAGTCTGCCAAGGGAGGAGGTACAAGTACCTCCTCATCTTCTGGGACCAAGTGTCCCCAGGCCTAGCTACAGTCCCCGCCCTCACAGGGCTCGTAGGGAGAAGCTAGGCCTCTCTAGTTTGTCATCCCCGCCCCGAGGGGGATGCTAGGCCTCTGGTCTGCCATCCCCACCGGGAAGCTAGGCCTCTCTGGTCTGCCATCCCCGCCCCGAGGGGGATGCTAGGCCTCTGGTCTGCCATCCCCACCGGGAAGCTAGGCCTCTCTGGTCTGCCATCCCCGCTCCGAGGGGGATGCTAGGCCTCTGGTCTGCCATCCCCGCCCCGAGGGGGATACTAGGCCTCTGGTCTGCCATCCCCGCCCCGAGGGGGATACTAGGCCTCTGGTCTGCCATCCCCGCCCCGAGGGGGATGCTAGGCCTCTGGTCTGCCATCCCCGTCCCAGGGGGAAGCTAAGCCTCTGGTCTGCCATCCCCTCCCCGAGGGAAATGCTAGGCCTCTCTGGTCTGCCATCCCCGCCCCGAGGGGGATACTAGGCCTCTGGTCTGCCATCCCCGCCCCGAGGGGGATACTAGGCCTCTGGTCTGCCATCCCCGCCCCGAGGGGGATGCTAGGCCTCTGGTCTGCCATCCCCGTCCCAGGGGGAAGCTAAGCCTCTGGTCTGCCATCCCCTCCCCGAGGGAGATGCTAGGCCTCTCTGGTCTGCCATCCCCGCCCCGAGGGGGATGCTAGGCCTCTGGTCTGCCATCCCCGCCCCGAGGGAGAAGCTAGGCCTCTGGTCTGCCATCCCCGCCCCGAGGGAGAAGCTAGGCCTCTGGTCTGCCATCCCCGCCCCGAGGGGGATGCTAGGCCTCTGGTCTGCCATCCCCACCCCGAGGGAGAAGCTAGGCCTCTCTGGTTTGCCATCCCCGACCCGAGGGGGATGCTAGACCTCTGGTCTGCCATCCCCACCCCGAGGGGGAAGCTAGGCCTCTCTGGTCTGCCATCCCCACCCCGAGGGGGAAGCTAGGCCTCTCTGGTCTGCCATCCCCGCCCCGAGGGGGAAGCTAGGCCTCTGGTCTGCCATCCCCGCCCCAGGGGGAAGCTAGACCTCTGGTCTGCCATCCCTGCCCCAGGGGGAAGCTAGACCTCTGGTCTGCCATCCCTGCCCCAGGGGGATGCTAGGTCTCTGGTCTGCCATTCCCGCCCCGAGGGGGATGCTAGGCCTCTGGTCTGCCATCACCGCCCCAGGGGGATGCTAGGCCTCTGGTCTGCCATCAGCGCCCCGAGGGAAAAGCTAGGCCTCTGGTCTGCCATCCCCGCCCCGAGGGGGATGCTAGGCCTCTGGTCTGCCATCCCCGCCCCAGGGGGATGCTAGGCCTCTGGTCTGCCATCCCCGCCCCGAGGGGGATGCTAGGCCTCTGGTCTGCCATCCCCGCCCCAGGGGGATGCTAGGCCTCTGGTCTGCCATCCCCGCCCCAGGGGGATGCTAGGCCTCTGGTCTGCCATCCCCGCCCCAGGGGGATGCCAGGCCTCAGGTCTGCCATCCCCGCCCCAGGGGGATGCTAGGCCTCTGGTCTGCCATCCCCGCCCCGAGGGGGAAGCTGAGCCTCTGGCCTGCCATCCCCGCCCCAGGGGGATGCTAGGCCTCTGGTCTGCCATCCCCGCCCCAGGGGGATGCTAGGCCTCTGGTCTGCCATCCCCGCCCCAGGGGGATGCTAGGCCTCTGGTCTGCCATCCCCGCCCCAGAGGGATGCTGGGCCTCTGGTCTGCCATCCACGCCCCAGGGGGATGCTGGGCCTCTGGTCTGCCATCCCCGCCCCAGGGGGATGCTGGGCCTCTGGTCTGCCATCCCCGCCCCAGGGGGATGCTAGGCCTCTGGTCTGCCATCCCCGCCTCAGGGGGATGCTAGGCCTCTGGTCTGCCATCTCCGCCCCAGGGGGATGCTAGGCCTCTGGTCTGCCATCCCCGCCCCAGGGGGATGCTAGGCCTCTGGTCTGCCATCCCCGCCGCAGGGGGATGCTGGGCCTCTGGTCTGCCATCCCCGCCCCAGGGGGATGCTGGGCCTCTGGTCTGCCATCTCCGCCCCAGGGGGATGCTGGGCCTCTGGTCTGCCATCCCCGCCCCAGGGGGATGCTGGGCCTCTGGTCTGCCATCCCCGCCCCAGGGGGATGCTGGGCCTCTGGTCTGCCATCCCCGCCCCAGGGGGATGCTGGGCCTCTGGTCTGCCATCCCCGCCCCAGGGGGATGCTGGGCCTCTGGTCTGCCATCCCCGCCCCAGGGGGATGCTGGGCCTGTGGTCTGCCATCCCCGCCCCAGGGGGATGCTAGGCCTCTGGTCTGCCATCCCCGCCCCAGGGGGATGCTAGGCCTCTGGTCTGCCATCCCCGCCCCAGGGGGATGCTGGGCCTCTGGTCTGCCATCCCCGCCCCAGGGGGATGCTGGGCCTCTGGTCTGCCATCCCCGCCCCAGGGGGATGCTGGGCCTCTGGTCTGCCATCCCCGCCCCAGGGGGATGCTGGGCCTCTGGTCTGCCATCCCCGCCCCAGGGGGATGCTGGGCCTCTGGTCTGCCATCCCCGCCCCAGGGGGATGCTGGGCCTGTGGTCTGCCATCCCCGCCCCAGGGGGATGCTAGGCCTCTGGTCTGCCATCCCCGCCCCAGGGGGATGCTAGGCCTCTGGTCTGCCATCCCCGCCCCAGGGGGATGCTAGGCCTCTGGTCTGCCATCCCCGCCCCAGGGGGATGCCAGGCCTCAGGTCTGCCATCCCCGCCCCAGGGGGATGCTAGGCCTCTGGTCTGCCATCCCCGCCCCAGGGGGATGCTAGGCCTCTGGTCTGCCATCCCCGCCCCAGGGGGATGCTAGGCCTCTGGTCTGCCATCCCCGCCCCAGGGGGATGCTAGGCCTCTGGTCTGCCATCCCCGCCCCAGGGGGATGCTGGGCCTCTGGTCTGCCATCCCCGCCCCAGGGGGATGCCGGGCCTCAGGTCTGCCATCCCCGCCCCAGGGGGATGCTGGGCCTCTGGTCTGCCATCCCCGCCCCAGGGGGATGCTGGGCCTCTGGTCTGCCATCCCCGCCCCAGGGGGATGCTAGGCCTCTGGTCTGCCATCCCCGCCCCAGGGGGATGCTAGGCCTCTGGTCTGCCATCCCCGCCCCAGGGGGATGCTGGGCCTCTGGTCTGCCATCCCCGCCCCAGGGGGATGCTGGGCCTCTGGTCTGCCATCCCCGCCCCAGGGGGATGCTGGGCCTCTGGTCTGCCATCCCCGCCCCAGGGGGATAATGACAGAAATAACAAAAAGTCGCAACACCGTGACTGGAACAATACACAGATAATAGTATTAGTAATAGTTGCAATAGTAGTAGTAGTGGTAGTAGTAGTAATAGTAGTACTAATAGTAGTAGTAGTAATAGTAGTAGTAATTGTATTAGTAATAGTAATTGTAGTAGTAATAGTAGTAATAGTATAGTAATAATAGTCGTAGTAATAGTAATAGTCGTAGTAGTAGTAGTAATAGAAATAGCAGTAGTAGTAGCAGTAATAGCAGAAATAGTTGTAGCAGTAATAGTAGAAATAGCAGTAATAGTAGAAATAGTAGTAACAGTAGTATACTATGAATTAGTACTCACATCAGAGATAGTATGAGAGTCCTTGAGGACCAGGTTCCTGGGCAGTGACAACGTTGCATGGTTGTCACAGTTGTCCTCAGTCGGGGTGTCAGGGACCAGGTACACTGCTCTCTCCTCCCATTCTTCTTCCTTAATAGACTCAATGTCCCATTCCTCTCCCATCCTGGCTGGCTGAGAAATGTATCAACTCATATGAGACACAAAATACGTATTAAAGCAGGTTTAGCGTAGTCACCCCGTGATATTTTTCTCTTAGGTATAACTCGTGTAAAAATAAGAAATCTGATTTTAATTTCATTATTTCCAGTTCTTGAATGGATGTCCTCAGTACCCTATTTATGTGCTACCGTCTAAGAGGCTATGACCTTAATTTTTAAAGGGGTGGACCGGTAAGCCAGCGGAAGGCGTCGGTCAGATGACCGGAAGCTCAAACAGCGGGTCATTATCTAAGACCTGGATCAGGAAACATTTGATATTTCCTGACTAACCTTACCTAACCTCAACCTCAGGTACCTAGGTTTGTCCTGTTTCCTGACTAACCTTACCTAACCTCAACCTAAGGTACCTAGGTTTGTCCTGTTTCCTGACAAACCTTACCAACCAACCAAGGCACCTAGGGATTGGTGCCCTTTGTATAAAGGAAAATGGATAAGAGAGTGAAAAGTTATAGGGAAATGAGCCTGGTAGAGTTGTTATTGAAAAAATTAATAGTAAGACCGATAACAGATGAACAGGGAGGCTTTAGGAAAGGTAGGAGGTGTGTAGACCAGTTGTTTACAGTGAGACATATAGGTGAATAGGTCAGAGGTTTTTGTGGCATTTATGGATTAGGAAAAGGCATATGATAGGTTGGATAGGGTGGCAATATGGCAGATGTTTCGAGTGTATGGAATAGGAGGTAGATTATTGAAAGCAGTGAAGAGTTTTTATGAGGACAGTGAGGCTCAGGTTAGAATATGTAGGAGGGAGATTATTTTCCAGTAAAAGTAGGCTTTAGACGGCATGTGTGATGTCACTATGGTTGTTTAATATATTTATAGATGGTGTTGTCAGAGAAGTTAATGCTCGAGTGTTGGCAAGAGGCGTGGAGTTAAAAGATAAAGAATCTAACACAAAGTGGGAGTTGTCACAGTTGCTCTTTGCTGATGACACTGTGCTTTTGGGAGATTCTGAAGAGAAGTTGTAGAGGTTGGTGAACGAGTTTGGTAGGGTGTGTAAAAGAAGGAATTTAAAAGTGAATATAGGAAAGAGTAAGGTGATGAAGATAAATTTAGGTAATGAAAGACTGGATATTATCCATGGAAGCAGAGAGGGGAATGTTTGAGAGTTTAGTTATACCAGTGCTCTTATATGGGTGTCAGGCTTGAGTGGTGAATGTTGCAACAAGAAGAAGGCTGGAGGCAGTGGGGATGTCATGTCTGAGGGCAATGTGTGGGGTGACTAGCAGAGAATTTGTAGTTTTGAAATTAGAAAGAGGTGTGGGGGTTACAAAAAGTATTATCCAGAGGGTTGAGGGGTTGAAGTGATTTAGACATTTAGAGAGAATGTAGGGAGTATAAATGTATAGTGGAGGGGGGGTAGGGGTCATCCAAGGAAAGGTTGGAGGAAGGGTAAAAGATGTTTTAAGTGTGAGGTGCTTAGACATCCAAAAAGTATGTGAGCTTGTTAGGGGTGGAAGCAAGTGGTTTTTCATTCCTTAATGTGCTGTTGGAGTGTGAGAAGGGTAATATTTATAAAGGGATTCTGGGACACTGGTTAACTGGACTTGAGTCCTGGAGGTGTAAAGTACAGTGCCTCTACACTGAAGGATGAGTGAAGATGTAACCATGCCTAATATAACCTAAATAACGTAAATATTAATAGTACTGATTGCGAAAAGAATTTAGGAGTTCTGGTTAGCAGTAATCTGAAACCAAGACAACAGTGCATAAGTGTTCGCAATAAAGCTAACAGAATTCTTGGCTTCATATCAAGAAGCATAAATAATAGGAGTCCTCAGGTTGTTCTTCAACTCTATACATCCTTGGTTAGGCCTCATTTAGACTATGCTGCTCAGTTCTGGTCACCGTATTACAGAATGGATATAAATGCTCTGGAAAATGTACAAAGGAGGATGACAGAGATGATCCCATGTATCAGAAACCTTCCCTATGAGGATAGACTGAGGCCCTGAATCTGCACTCTCTAGAAAGACGTAGAATTAGGGGGGATATGATTGAGGTGTATAAATGGAAGACAGGAATAAATAAAGGGGATGTAAATAGTGTGCTGAAAATATCTAGCCTAGACAGGACTCGCAGCAATGGTTTTAAGTTGGAAAAATTCAGATTCAGGAAGGATATAGGAAAGTACTGGTTTGGTAATAGAGTTGTGGATGAGTGGAACAAACTCCCGAGTACAGTTATTGAGGCTAAAAAGTTGTGTAGTTTTAAAAATAGGTTAGATAATAGGTCTAATGTTATACTTCCTTAAGTGGATGTGACCTGGCTTGACTAGGTTGGGTCATGGCCTTAAGCTTGTGGGACACTTGGACCTGCCTCGCATATATATATATATATATATATATATATATATATATATATATATATATATATAGTTCTATATTTATATATATATATATATATATACAGTGGACCCCCGCTTAACGATGACCTCCAAATGCGACCAATTATGTAAGTGTATTTATGTAAGTGCGTTTGTACGTGTATGTTTGGGGGTCTGAAATGGACTAATCTACTTCACAATATTCCTTATGGGAACAAATTCGGTCAGTACTGGCACCTGAACATACTACTGGAATGAAAAAAGTTCGTTAACCGGGGGTCCACTGTATATATATATATATATTGGATAAAGCTTATCTATGCTTATCATTGGTTTAAAGTCAGTACTCACCATCTGAGGACGTGTTCAGAGACGAAGCATAGTGAACGAAGTTGAAGGTATGACGTCAGACACAAACAATCCTGTTGAAGAATACAAAGAACATTAGCAATGTCTTCAGAGGAAATATTTTAGTTTGTCCTCAATTCAGTCAGTATGTCCTCAGTAGAAATACATTAGTTTACCCATTTAGTGTGTACTAAATACATGTACACAACTGGGTAGTCAATGTTTGTATATCTGGTTGGTTTGTATATATCCTGATGGGTGTATGCAGCTGAGTATATCCTTAGTGTATATACATATACACATTTATAACAAGTTTTTAAGTGTAGATATGCTTTGTATATTCAGTATATACACTGAGGAATGGGAATTAAAGTGAACTCTGTGTATATAGTATACAGATAAAACTCTTACAAATACACCTGTCTCGTGGTATATAATGTATACATTGAGGTATACATAACCTTGTATATACACTAGAAATATATTCAGCAGATTTAAACTGTGGGAATATGTGGCCAGTTTGACGATTCCACAGATATTTCCAGACACCTGCCACAGATATTCGCACATACCTGCCACAGATCTTCGCACACATCTGAAACAAATGTGTCCACACAGTTGTCACAGATGTGAATAACAAAAAAGACACAATACCGTGACTGGAACGATACACAAATGACCCGCACATAGAAGAGAGAAGCTTACGACGACGTTTCGGTCCGACTTGAACCATTTACAAAGTCACACTAACGAGAAGGAGAGCAGGATGGGTAT
>NC_091388.1:1305947-1355947 GCF_038502225.1 Cherax quadricarinatus
CCATCACTGTACCTCACTTCCAGGATAGTACCATCACTGTACCACACTTCCAGGACAGTACCATCACTGTATCACACTTCCAGCACAGTACCATCACTGTATCACACTTCCAGCACAGTACCATCACTGTACCACACTTCCAAGACAGTACCATCACTGTACCACACTTCCAGGACAGTACCATCACTGTACCACACTTCCAGGACAGTACCATCACTGTACCACACTTCCAGGACAGTACCACCACTGTACCACACTTCCAGGACAGTACCACCATTGTACCACATAGGCAACAACACTATACAAGTGGTACACTGTGGTACCCAGGACAGTACGCTGCAGTGGTAAACTGTGGTACCCAGGACGGTACACTGTGGTACCCACGACAGCACACTACAGTGCTACAATGTGGTACCCAGGACGGCACACTGCAGCGATACACTGCATTACCCAGGACAGTACACTGCAGTGGTACACTGTGGTACCCAGGACAGTACACTGCAGTACCCAGGACGGCACACTGCAGTGGTACACTGTGGTACCCAGGACAGATCACTGCAGTACCCAGGAAGGTACACTGCAGTACTCAAGAGGGTACACTGCAGTACCCAAGAGGGTACACTGCAGCACCCAGGAGGGTACACTGCAGCACCCAGGAGGGTACACTGCAGTACCCAGGAGGGTGCACTGCAATACCCAGGAGGGTACACTGCAGTACCCAGGAGGGTACACTGCAGTACCCAGGAGGGTACACTGCAGCACCCAGGAGGGTACACTGCAGCACCCAGGAGGGTACACTGCAGTGCCCAGGAGGGTGCACTGCAGTACCCAGGAGGGTGCACTGCAGTACCCAGGAGGGTACACTGCAGCACCCAGGAGGGTACACTGCAGTACCCAGGAGGGTACAATGGTACACAGAGTAGCACGGTACACCCACCATTCAGAAGCAACCAGTGGGAACTGCACCTCTTCTCTGTACGACGCACAGCCCTGAACTTGAAGTCTCAGGGTCAGGGTGGGTGAGGGGTGGGCTGGTGGTGGGCTAGGGGTGGGCTGGTGGTGGGCTGGGGGTGGGCTAGTGGTGGATTAGGGGGGCAGGGCCCCGTGTGGGTTGGTGAGGGTATGCTGGGGGATGTTGGGGGTGGGTTAGGGGATGGTTGTTGGGTAGGGGTGGGCAAGGGTGGGCCCGGGTGGGCCAGGGGGATCGGGGGTGGGTAATGCCGGAGTATCGTACCTCTGGCAACCTGACTGTAGTTGTCGCACCTGTGTGAATGATGGGGTGAATGATGGGGTGAATGATGGGGTGAATGATGGGGTGAATGATGGTGTGAATGATGGGGTGAATGATGGGGTGAATAATGGGGTGAATGAAGGGGTGAATGAAGGGGTGAATGAAGGGGTGAATGAAGGGGTGAATGATGGGGTGAATGATGGGGTGAATGAAGGGGTGAATGAAGGGGTGAATGAAGGGGTGAATGATGGGGTGGATGATGGGGTGAATGATGGGGTGAATGATGGGGTAAATGGAGTGAATGAAGGGGTGTATGATGGGGTGAATGATGGGGTGAATGATGGGGTGATGGAGTGAATGAAAGGGTGAATGATGGGGTGAATGAAGGGGTGTATGATGGGGTGAATGAAGGGGTGAATGATGGGGTGAATGAAGGGGTGTATGATGGGGTGAATGAAGGGGGTGAATGATGGGGTGAATGATGGGGTGAATGAAGGGGTGTATGATGGGGTGAATGAAGGGGGTGAATGATGGGGTGAAAGAAGGGGTGTATGATGGGGTGAATGAAGGGGGTGAATGATGGGGTGAATGATGGGGTGAATGATGGGGTGAATGATGGGGTGAATGAAGGGGAGAATGATGGGGTGAATGATGGGGTTAATGAAGGGGTGTATGATGGGGTGAATGATGGGGTGAATGATGGGGTGAATGACGGGGTGATTGAAGGGGTGAATGATGGGGTGAATGATGGGGTGATTGAGGGGGTGAATGATGGGGTGTATGATGGGGTGAATGATGGGGTGAATGAAGGGGTGATTGAAGAGGTGAATGATGGGGTGAATGATGGGGGTGAATGATGGGGTGAATGATGGGGTGAATGATGGGGTGAATGATGGGGTGAATGATGGGGTGAATGAAGGGGTGAATGATGGGGTGAAAGATGGGGGTGAATGATGGGGTGAATGAATGAATGATGGGGTGAATGAATGGGGGTGAATGATGGGGTGAATGATGGGGGAATGAATAATGGGGTGAATGAAGGGGTGAATGATGGGGTGAATGATGGGGGAATGTGAATGATGAATGAAGGGGTGAATGATGAATGAAGGGGTGAATGATGGGGTGAATGATGGGGTGAATGATGGGTGTGATGGGGTGAATGATGGGGTGAATGAAGGGGTGAATGATGTATGATGGGGTGAATGAAGGGGTGAATGATGGGGTGAACGAAGGGGTGAATGATGGGGTGAATGATGGGGTGAATGATGGGGGTGAATGATGAATGAGGGGTGAATGATGGGGTGAATGATGGGGTGAATGATGGGGTGAATGATGGGGTGAATGAAGGGGTGAATGATGGGGTTGAATGATGGGGGTGAATGATGGGGTGAATGATGGGGTGAATGAATGAATGAAGGGGTGAATGATGGGGGTGAATGATGGGGTGAATGAAGGGGTGAATGATGGGGTGAATGATGGGGTGAATGATGGGGGTGAATGATGGGGGTGAATGATGGGGTGAATGATGGGGGTGAATGAAGGGGTGAATGATGGGGTGAATGAAGGGGTGAATGATGGGGTGAATGATGGGGTGAATGATGGGGTGAATGAATGATGGGGTGAATGATGAATGTGTGAATGATGATGGGGTGAATGAATGATGTGAATGATGGGGTGAATGATGTGTGTGAATGATGGGGTGAATGACGGGGTGAATGATGGGGTGAATGATGGGGTGAATGAAGGGGTGATTGAAGGGGTGAATGAAGGGGTGAATGATGGGGTGAATGATGGGGTGAATGATGTGAATGACGGGGTGAATGACGGGGTGAATGACGGGGTGAATGACGGGGTGAATGACGGGGTGAATGATGGGGTGAATGATGGGTGAATGATGGGTGAATGGTGTCCACAGATGCATCTTCTGCTATTTTTCTCTCCCTCCCTCATTCACTCTACGTCTCTCTCCCTCACTCTCCCTCCCTCCCTCCCTCACTCTCCCTCCCTCACTCTCACTTCTAGCCTGTGGGTAATTAGCAGGCAAGGTGAAGCTGTGTGTGTGTGTGTGTGTGTGTGTGTGTGTTTGTGTGTGTGTGTGTGTGTTAACATAAGAAAGAAGGAACACTGCAGAAGGCCTACTGGCCAATGCGAGGCAGGTCCAAGTCTCCTACCGGCTTAAGTCAATGCCCCAACCTAGTCAGGGCAGGTCACAATCACTGAAGGAAGGAACACGGCAACTGATCTAGTAGCACAAGCTAGTCAGGTCCAACTCACACCCACCCACACCCACTCATGTATTTATCTAACCTATTTTTAAAACTACACAACTTTTTAGCCTCAATAACTGTACTCGGGAGTTTGTTCCACTCATCCACAACTCTATTACCAAACCAGTACTTTCCTATATCCTTCCTGAATTTGAATTTTTCCAATTTAAAACCATTGCTGCGAGTCCTGTCTAGGCTAGATATTTTCAGCACGTTATTTACATCCCCTTTATTTATTCCTGTCTTCCATTTATACACCTCAATCATATCCCCCCTAATTCTACGCCTTTCTAGAGAGTGCAGATTCAGGGCCTCAGTCTATCCTCATAGGGAAGGTTTCTGATACATGGGATCATCTCTGTCATCCTCCTTTGTACGTTTTCCAGAGCATTTATATCCATTTTGTAATACGGTGACCAGAACTGAGCAGCATAATCTAAATGAGGTCTAACCAAGGATATATAGAGTTGAAGAACAACCTGAGGACTCCTATTATTTATGCTTCTAGATATGAAGTCAAGGATTCTGTTAGCTTTATTGCGAACACTTATGCACTGTTGTCTTGGTTTCAGATTACTGCTAACCAGAACTCCTAAATCTTTTTCGCAATCCGTAATATTAAGATCGACATTATTTAGTTTATATGTGGCATGATTATTGTCCTGTCCAACATTCAGAACTTTGCATTTGTCTATATTAAACTGCATCTGCCACTTCTCCGACCACTGCATCAGTCTATTCAAATCTTCCGGGAGTGCTCTAATGTCCTCGTCAGAATGAATTCGACAGCCTATTTTGGTGTCATCAGCAAACTTGCTGATGTCGCTATTTATGCCCTCATCTATGTCGTTTATGTAGATTGTGAACAGCAGGGGGCCCAACACTGACCCCTGTGGAACACCGCTCGTGACGCTTCCCCACTCTGATTTCTCCCCATTTATGCAAACTCTCTGCTGCCTATTTGTCAACCATGCCTCTATCCAGGAAAAAAAATTCTCTTATTCCATGTGCCTTAATTTTCCTCAATAGTCTCTGGTGTGGGACCCTGTCAAAAGCCTTACTGAAGTCCATATACACAATATCATATTCATTACCATGATCTACCTCCTCAAATACCTTAGTGAAAAAAGTTAATAAATTCGTAAGGCAGGAACGCCCCTTTGTAAAACCATGCTGAGATTCGTTGATTAATTTGTGCTTTTCAAGGTGGCTACGAACTGCCTCGGCAATTATTGATTCCATAAATTTTCCCACTATGGAGGTTAGGCTTATTGGTCTATAGTTCGAAGCTAAGGACCTGTCACCTGTTTTGAAAATAGGCATCACATTTGCCATTTTCCACTTATCTGGCACCATGCCAGTTTGTAGTGATATGTTGAAAAGATTAGCCAAAGGTTTGCTAAGCTCCTCTTTACATTACTTTAGAACCCTTGCATACAGTTCATCAGGGCCTGGGGATTTGTTAGGTTTTAATTTATCTATTTGCCTAAGGACCATGTCACTTGTGACCCTAATCGTGCACAGTTTATTATCGTCCTGTTCTACATAATTTATCATTACTGGAATATCGCTGGTATCCTCCTGTGTAAAAACTGAGAGGAAGTATGTGTTAAAAATTCTACACATTTCCTTATCACTGTCAGTGAGCTGACCCGAGGAACTTTTGAGTGGGCCTATCTTGTCCCTGATCTTACTTCTGTATACCTGAAAGAATCCTTTTGGGTTAGTCTTCGATTCTCTTGCAACTTTAACCTCATAATCTCTTTTTGCTTTTCTAATTCCCTTTTTTATTTCTCTCTTTAACTGAATATATCGATTTCTTAATTGCACCTCTCCTCTTTTGATTTGCCTATATATGCCTCTCTTTTGACCAATGAGATGTTTTAATCTATTGCTAATACATTTAGGATCATTTTTGCTTGATCTGATTTTCTTATTTGGAACATAATTTGACTGAGCAGCTAGAACTATGCCCTGGAAAACGTCATATCGGCAAGCATCACCACCTACCTGACCCTTAGTCAGGTCATTCCAGTTCAGCCCACCCAAGTAATTTTTCAGTCCTATGAAATCAGCCAAGCGGAAGTCAGGGACAGAGACTTGATTGCCATTATTAGGGGAATTCCATGATATATTAAAACTGAGTGATTTGTGATCACTTTCCCCAAGCTCATCATTAACCTCAAGATTATTAATTAGTGTTTCCCTACTGGCAAGAACCAAGTCAAGGAGGTTATTTCCCCTAGTAGGCTCTGTCACAAACTGTTTTAAAAAACAATCCAGGATCGTATCAAGAAAGTCACCTGACTCTAAATTTCCTGTCAAATTGCTCCAGTCAATCTGTCTATAGTTGAAATCTCCCATTAGCACAACATTTTCGTATGTAGATGCCTTACGAATTTCGTCCCATAGAAGTTTACTGCACTCCCTATCAAGATTTGGGGCCCTGTAAATCACACCCAAAATTAGTTTTTCTCGGCCCTCGAGAAGCTGTAACCAAACAGATTCAGTGGCTGACGCTTCTAATTTAATATCTTGTCTTACACAACAATTTAAGATTTTTTTGTGTGTGTTTGTGTTTGTGTGTGTTGTGTGTGTGTGTGTGTGTGTTGTGTTGTGTTTGTGTGTGTGTGTTGTTTGTGTGTGTGTGTGTTGTTTGTGTGTGTGTGTGTGTGTGTGTGTGTGTGTGTGTGTGTGTGTGTGTGTGTGTTGTGTTTGTGTGTGTGTGTGTTTGTGTGTGTTATGTTTGTGTGTGCGTGTGTGTGTGTTTGTGTGTGTATTTGTGTGTGCTGTGTTTGTGTGTGTGTGTTGTTTGTGTGTGTGTATTTGTGTTGTGTTTGTGTGTGTGTGTTGTTTGTGTGTGTGTGTATTTGTGTTGTGTTTGTGTGTGTGTGTGTGTGTTTGTGTGGTGTGTGTGTGTGTTGTGTTTGTGTGTGTGTATTTGTGTGTTGTGTGTGTGTTGTTTGTGTGTCTGTGTTTGAGTGTGTGTTTGTGTGTGTCTGTATTTGTGTGTTTGTGTGTGTGTGTGTGTGTGTGTACTCATACACACACAAAACACACACTCACTCAAACAGGTCAGGTCATCGTATCATCACAAAGGTCACACTAGGTCAAGGTCACAGTCTGGAGATTATTGAAAACTAGAGTGACCTGACCTGACCCGGAACTAGAGGTCAACGCCTCGACCTGACTATATATATAGTCACTACCTGACTACGAGGTCACCTACAACACTAATAGATCACCTACACTACTAGGTCACCTACACTACTAGGTCACCTACACTACTAGGTCACCTACACTACTAGGTCACCTACACTACTAGGTCACCTACACTACTAGGTCACCTACACTACTAGGTCACTACACTACAAACACTACAAACAACACAAACACTACAAACAACACAAACACTACAAACAACACAAACACTACAAACAACACTACAAACAACACAAACACTACAAACAACACTACAAACAACACAAACACTACAAACAACACAAACACTACAAACAACACTACAAACAACACAAACACTACAAACAACACAAACACTACAAACAACACAAACACTACAAACACAAACACTACAAACACAAACACTACAAACACAAACACTACAAACAACACAAACACTACAAACAACACAAACACTACAAACAACACTAAAAACAACACTACAAACAACACAAACAACACTACAAACAACACTACAAACAACACAAACAACACTACAAACAACACAAACACTACAAACAACACTATAAACAACACAAACACTACAAACAACGCAAACACTACAAACAACACAAACAACACTACAAACACAAACAACACTACAAACACAAACAACACTACAAACACTACAAACAACACAAACACTACAAACAACACTATAAACAACACAAACACTACAAACAACGCAAACACTACAAACAACACAAACACTACAAACAACACAATACAAACAACACAAACAATACAAACACTACAAACAACACAAACAATACAAACAACACAAACAACACAAACAACACAAACAATACAAACAATACAAACAATACAAACACAAACAATACAAACACTACAAACAACACAAACACTACAAACAACACAAACAATACAAACAACACAAACAATACAAACAACACAAACAATACAAACAATACAAACAACACAAACAATACAAACAACACAAACAATACAAACAATACAAACACAAACAATACAAACACAAACAACACAAACACTACAAACAACACAAACACTACAAACAACACAAACACTACAAACAACACAAACACTACAAACAACACAAACACTACAAACAACACAAACACTACAAACAACACAAACACTACAAACAACACAAACACTACAAACAACACAAACAATACAAACAATACAAACAACACAAACAATACAAACACTACAAACAACACAAACAATACAAACAACACAAACAATACAAACACTACAAACAATACAAACACTACAAACAATACAAACAACACAATACAAACAATACAAACAACAGAATACAAACACTACAAACAATACAAACACTACAAACAACACAAACAATACAAACACTACAAACAACACAAACACTACAAACAACACAAACACTACAAACAACACAAACAATACAAACAACACAAACACTACAAACAACACAAACACTACAAACAACACAAACACTACAAACAACACAAACACTACAAACACTACAAACAACACAAACACTACAAACAACACAAACACTACAAACAACACAAACACTACAAACAACACAAACACTACAAACAACACTACAAACAACACAAACACTACAAACAACACAAACAATACAAACACAAACACTACAAACAACACAAACACTACAAACAACACAAACACTACAAACAATACAAACAACACAAACACTACAAACACTACAAACAACACAAACAACACAAACAACACAAACAATACAAACAACACAAACACTACAAACAACACTACAAACAACACTACAAACACTACAAACAACACAAACAACACAAACACTACAAACAACACAAACAATACAAACACTACAAACAACACAATACAAACACTACAAACAACACAAACACTACAAACACTACAAACAACACAAACAACACAAACAACACAAACACTACAAACAACACAAACACTACAAACAACACAAACACTACAAACAACAACACAAACACTACAAACAACACAAACACTACAAACAACAACACAAACACTACAAACAACACAAACAACATAACACATCCAGACACAGCTGTGTGAGAGTTGAACCTGCCTAGCATGGACCAGTAGACCTTCATCCTTCTTACGTTCTTTAACTTCTTACGTTCTTTAACTTCTTACGTTCTTTAACTTCTTACGTTCTTTAACTTCTTACGTTCTTTTACGTTCTTAAACGTTCTTATACCTTCTTACAGGTTCTAACGTTCTTACGTTCTTGTACGTTTTTGTACGTTCTTACACGTTCTTACGTTATTATACGTTCTTACACGTTCTTACACGTTTTTCTACGTTCTCTTACGTTCTTACACGTTCTTCTGCGTTCTTGTACGTTCTGGTGGGCAGTAAGGGGTTATTGTGCCCTGGGTATCTTATCAAAGTCTAGAATTTTGATTTAGAAAAGATATCTAAATTTGTGTGGGGAGATAGACAGTGCAGTGACTGATAGCAGTGTTACCTGAGTTATCACTGCTGATAGCAGGCTATCAGTCAGCAGTGTTCTCTCTCTGCTGCTAGGTGAACAATGCTAGGTGAACAATGCTAGGTGAATAATGCTAGGTGAACAATGCTAGATGAACAATGCTAGGTGAACAATGCTAGGTGAACAATGCTAGGTGAATAATGCTAGGTGAACAATGCTAGGTGAACAATGCTAGGTGAATAATGCTAGGTGAACAATGCTAGGTGAACAATGCTAGGTGAACAATGCTGTGTTCAATGCTAGGTGAACAATGCTAGGTGAACAATGTTAGGTGAAGAATGCTATGTGAAGAATGCTAGGTGAACAATGATAGGTGAACAATGCTAGGTGAACAATGCTAGGTGTTCAGTGCAGGTGTTCCAGGATAGGTGAACAATGCTAGGTGTTCAATGCTAGGTATTCAATGCTATGTTTTCGAGGCTAGGTGAACAATGCTGGGTGTTCAATACTAGGTGTTCAGTTCTAGGTGTTAGAGGCTAGGTGGTCAACACTAGGTGTTCAATGCTTGTTCGATGCTAGGTATTCAATGCTAGGTGTTCAGAGCTAGGTGTTCAGTGCTAGGTGTTCAGTGCTTGGTGTAAATTGCTGGCTAGACAGATACTGCAAGGAACTTGCAATCCCATTCATTGACAACTGGAACAACTTTTATGGCAAACATGATATGTATGCCAGGGATGGGGTACATCTCTCTGGGGCTGGGGTGGTAGCACTTGCAGACTCGATTGAGAAGGCCATTGGTGAAATGCCTATGATTTTAAACTGATGGAAGATAGAGGTATGGGTGTGTGTGGGAAGCAAGCAGGTTGCAACACTAGGGTTGGAAACAGTAAATGTACAAAAGGCATTCAGCATGAAGTTATAAATAAAGACAATAGATCAGGTTAGCAAACAAAGGGGGACAGCAGAGGACAGCAAGGGACTAGCTCCCTTAAGGTTTACTATACTAATAGTAGGAGTGTAAGAAATAAGATAGATGAGCTAAGATTAATTGCAAGTGCAGGAAACATAGATATTATTGCTATAACAGAGACCTGGCTCAATCTGAAAGATAGAGAGATGCCCTCTGAATGTCACATACAAGGCTATAAATTATTCCACACTGACAGGGTCAACAGGAAAGGTGGTGGAGTAGCGATGTATGTCAGAGACAATTTAAATTGTTGTGTTAGACAAGATATTAAATTAGAAGCGTCAGCCACTGAATCTGTTTGGTTACAGCTTCTCGAGGGCCGAGAAAAACTAA
This sequence comes from Cherax quadricarinatus, assembly GCF_038502225.1. Lineage (NCBI taxonomy): Eukaryota > Metazoa > Arthropoda > Malacostraca > Decapoda > Parastacidae > Cherax > Cherax quadricarinatus. The sequence goes on from NC_091388.1 coordinate 1,316,435, forward strand.
TTTTGGGTGTGATTTACAGGGCCCCAAATCTTGATAGGGAGTGCAGTAAACTTCTATGGGACGAAATTCGTAAGGCATCTACATACGAAAATGTTGTGCTAGTGGGAGACTTCAACTATAGACAGATTGACTGGAGCAATTTGACAGGAAATTTAGAGTCAGGTGACTTTCTTGATACGATCCAGGATTGTTTTTTAAAACAGTTTGTGACAGATCCAACTAGGGGAAATAACCTCCTTGACTTGGTTCTTGCCAGTAGGGAAACACTAATTAATAATCTTGAGGTTAATGATGAGCTTGGGGAAAGTGATCACAAATCACTCAGTTTTAATATATCATGGAATTCCCCTAATAATGGCAATCAAGTCTCTGTCCCTGACTTTCGCTTGGCTGATTTCATAGGACTGAAAAATTACTTAGGTGGGCTGAACTGGAATGACCTGACTAAGGGTCAGGTAGGTGGTGATGGTTGCCGATATGATGCTTTCCAGGGCATAGTTCTAGCTGCTCAGTCAAATTATGTTCCAAATAGGGAAATCAGATCAAACAAAAATGATCCTAAATGGATGAACAATAGATTAAAATATCTGATTGGTCAAAAGAGAGGCATATATAGGCAAATCAAAAGAGGAGAGGGGCAATTAAGAAATCGATATATTCAGTTAAAGAGAGAAATAAAAAAGGGAATTAGAAAAGCAAAAAGAGATTATGAGGTTAAAGTTGCAAGAGAATCGAAGACTAACCCAAAAGGATTCTTTCAGGTATACAGAAGTAAGATCAGGGACAAGATAGGCCCACTCAAAAGTTCCTCGGGTCAGCTCACTGACAGTGATAAGGAAATGTGTAGAATTTTTAACACATACTTCCTCTCAGTTTTTACACAGGAGGATACCAGCGATATTCCAGTAATGATAAATTATGTAGAACAGGACGATAATGAACTGTGCACGATTAGGGTCACAAGTGACATGGTCCTTAGGCAAATAGATAAATTAAAACCTAACAAATCCCCAGGCCCTGATGAACTGTATGCAAGGGTTCTAAAGTAATGTAAAGAGGAGCTTAGCAAACCTTTGGCTAATCTTTTCAACATATCACTACAAACTGGCATGGTGCCAGATAAGTGGAAAATGGCAAATGTGATACCTATTTTTAAAGCAGGTGACAGGTCCTTAGCTTCGAACTATAGACCAGTAAGCCTAACCTCCATAGTGGGAAAATTTATGGAATCAATAATTGCCGAGGCAGTTCGTAGCCACCTTGAAAAGCATAAATTAATCAACGAATCTCAGCATGGTTTTACAAAGGGGCGTTCCTGCCTTACGAATTTATTAACTTTTTTCACTAAGGTATTTGAGGAGGTAGATCACGGTAATGAATATGATATTGTGTATATGGACTTCAGTAAGGCTTTTGACAGGGTCCCACATCAGAGACTATTGAGGAAAATTAAAGCACATGGAATAGGAGGAGAAATTTTTTCCTGGATAGAGGCATGGTTGACAAATAGGCAGCAGAGAGTTTGCATAAATGGGGAGAAATCAGAGTGGGGAAGCGTCACGAGCGGTGTTCCACAGGGGTCAGTGTTGGGCCCCCTGCTGTTCACAATCTACATAAACGACATAGATGAGGGCATAAAGAGCGACATCGGCAAGTTTGCCGATGACACCAAAATAGGCCGTCGAATTCATTCTGACTAGGACATTAGAGCACTCCAGGAAGATTTGAATAGACTGATGTAGTGGTCGGAGAAGTGGCAGATGCAGTTTAATATAGACATGCAAAGTTCTAAATGTTGGACAGGACAATAACCATGCCACATATAAATTAAATAATGTAGATCTTAATATTACGGATTGCGAAAAAGATTTAGGAGTTCTGGTTAGCAGTAAACTGAAACCAAGACAACAGTGCATAAGTGTTCGCAATAAAGCTAATAGAATCCTTGGCTTCATATCAAGAAGCATAAATAATAGGAGTCCTCAGGTTGTTCTTCAACTCTATACATCCTTGGTTAGGCCTCATTTAGATTATGCTGCACAGTTTTGGTCACCGTATTACAGAATGGATATAAATTCTCTGGAAAATGTACAAAGGAGGATGACAAAGTTGATCCCATGTATCAGAAACCTTCCCTATGAGGATAGACTAAGGGCCCTGAATCTGCACTCTCTAGAAAGGCGTAGAATTAGGGGGGATATGATTGAGGTGTATAAATGGAAGACAGGAATAAATAAAGGGGATGTAAATAGTGTGCTGAAAATATCTAGCCTAGACAGGACTCGCAGCAATGGTTTTAAGTTGGAAAAATTCAGATTCAGGAAGGATATAGGAAAGTACTGGTTTGGTAATAGAGTTGTGGATGAGTGGAACCAACTCCCGAGTACAGTTATAGAGGCCAGAACGTTGTGTAGCTTTAAAAATAGGTTGGATAAATACATGAGTGGATGTGGGTGGGTGTGAGTTAGACCTGACTAGCTTGTGCTACCAGGTCGGTTGCCGTGTTCCTCCCTTAAGTCAATGTGACCTGACCTGACTAGGTTGGGTGCATTGGCTTAAGCCGGTAGGAGACTTGGACCTGCCTCGCATGGGCCAGTAGGCCTTCTGCAGTGTTCTTTCGTTCTTATGTTCTTATGTTCTTATGCTATGGAAACAATGCTAAGTGAATAAAATTTTCACTCTGAGAAGATATATTAACTGTAGATGAACTGTCGTACTGATTAACACACACACACACACACACACACACACACACACACACACACACACACACACACACGTACGTATAGTATGCAAAGTCATTGAGAAGATTGTCAGGAGAGGAGTGGCGGAGCACCTTGAAAGGAATGAGCAAATCTACTGGAGTTCTACGACAAGGTACCAGCAGTATGACAGGAGAGAGAGAGAGAGAAAGAGAGAGAGAGAGAGAGAGAGAGAGAGAGAGAGAGAGAGAGAGAGAGAGAGAGAGAGAGAGACTGGTACAAAACTAGAGGAACAGGCAGGAATAATAGGGAAAGTACAGCAATGGATCAGGGAATACTAGACAGGAAGGAAACAAGTGTTGGTACATGATGAAGTGTCAGAGTGGGCACATGTGTCGTGTGGGGTTCCACAAGGATCAGTCCTAGGTCCATTGCTGTTTCTTGTATATTTGTATGACATGATTGGAGGAATAGATTCACCTGGTGATGTGAAAATAATGAAAATATAAGCGCATGAGAATCGTATAGGATTACGAAGGGATCTGGACACACTTCAAGTGCATTCCGACAACTGGAGTTCAACCCCACCAAGTACAAAGTCATGAAGCTTGTGGAAGGGCAAAGAACACAGCAGACGGAGTACAGGCTAGAGGGTCAAAGTCGACAAACCTCACATAAGGGAAAAGATCTTGGGGTGAGCATTATACCAAGCACATCTCCTAATGCACACATCAACCATATAACTTCTGCAGCATATGGGCGCCTGGCAAACCTAAGAACAGCGTTCCGACATGTAAGGAGTCAGTCACGATACTGTACACCGTGTACGTCAGGCCCATACTGGAGTATGCAGCACCAATACGGAACCCACACCTGGTCAAGCACGTCAGTAAATTTGAGAAAGTGCAAAGTTTGCAACAAGACTAGTCCCGGAGCTACGGTGTCTGTCCTACGAGAAGAGGTAAAGGAACTCAGCCTGTTGACACTAGAAGATAGAAGGGATGGGTGACATGATAACGAAATATAAAATACTGATAAAATAACATAAAATAGTGAAAGGAATTGACATAGTGGAGAGGAACGGAACAGAATTTTTCAGAGATTGGATTCAGAAACAAGGGGACACAGCAACAAGGACACAACAACATGGGGACACAGCAACATGAGGACACAGCAACATGGGGACACAAATACAAGGGGACACAGCAACAAGGGGACACAGCAACAAGGGGACACAGCAACAAGGGGACACAGCAGCAAGGGGACACAGCAACAAGGGGACACAGCAACAAGGGGACACAGCAACATAGGGACACAGCAACATGGGGACACAGCAGCAAGGGGACACAGCAACATGGGGACACAAATACAAGGGGACACAAATACAAGGGGACACAGCAACATAGGGACACAGCAACAAGGGAACACAGCAACATGGGGACACAGCAACATGAGGACACAGCAACATGGGGACACAAATACAAGGGGACACAGCAACATAGGGACACAGCAACATGGGGACACAGCAACAAGGGAACACAGCAACATGGGGACACAGCAACATGAGGACACAGCAACATGGGGACACAAGTACAAGGGGACACAGCAACAAGGGGACACAGACACAGCAACAAGGGGACACAGCAGCAAGGGGACACAGCAACAAGGGGACACAGCAACAAGGGGACACAGCAGCAAGGGGACACAGCAACAAGGGGACACAGCAACAAGGGGACACAGCAACAAGGGGACACAGCAGCAAGGGGACACAGCAACAAGGGGACACAGCAACAAGGGGACACAGCAGCAAGGGGACACAGCAACAAGGGGACACAGCAACAAGGGGACACAGCAACATGGGGACACAGCAGCAAGGGGACACAGCAACATGGGGACACAGCAACATAGGGACACAGCAACATAGGGACACAGCAACAAGGGAACACAGCAACATGGGGACACAGCAACATGGGGACACAGCAACAAGGGGACACAGCAGCAAGGGGACACATCAACAAGGGGACACAGCAGCAAGGGGACACAGCAACATGGGGACACAGCAACATGGGGACACAGCAACATGGGGACACAGCAACATGGGGACACAGCAGCAAGGGGACACAGCAACATGGGGACACAGCAACATGGGGACACAGCAACATAGGGACACAGCAACAAGGACACAGCAACAAGGGAACACAGCAACATGAGGACACAGCAACATGGGGACACAAATACAAGGGGACACAGCAACATGGGGACACAGCAGCAAGGGGACAAGCAACATGGGGACACAAATACAAGGGGACACAGCAACATAGGGACACAGCAACATAGGGACACAGCAACAAGGACACAGCAACAAGGGAACACAGCAACATGAGGACACAGCAACATGGGGACACAAATACAAGGGGACACAGCAACAAGGGAACACAGCAACATGGGGACACAACAACATGGGGACACAAATACAAGGGGACACAGCAACAAGGGGACACAGCAGCAAGGGGACACAGCAACATGGGGACACAGCAACATGGGGACACAGCAACATAGGGACACAGCAACATGGGGACACAGCAACATGGGGACACAACAGCAAGGGGACACAGCAACATGGGGACACAGCAACAAGGGGACACAGCAACAAGGGGACACAGCAGCAAGGGGACACAGCAACATGGGGACACAGCAACAAGGGGACACAGCAACATGGGGACACAGCAACAAGGGGACACAGCAACAAGGGGACACAGCAACAAGGGGACACAGCAACATAGGGACACAGCAACATGGGGCACAGCAACATAGGGACACAGCAACATGGGACACAGCAGCAAGGGGACACAGCAACATGGGGACACAAATACAAGGGGACACAGCAACAAGGGGACACAGCAACAAGGGGACACAGCAACAAGGGGACACAGCAACATAGGGACACAGCAACATGGGGACACAGCAGCAAGGGGACACAGCAACATGGGGACACAAACACAAGGGGACACAGCAACATGGGGACACAAACACAAGGGGACACAGCAGCAAGGGGACACAGCAACCAGTGGTCACAATTGGAAGTTGAAGAATTAGATGCCTCAATTCAAGGCAGGGTAAACTGCTGACCTGGAGAATGTACAGAGAACTTTCACGTCACACATAAGTTCGATACAACACCTAAATTACTGGGAACGGTTGAAGGTCCTTGATTTGTATTCCCTGGAACGCAGGCGAGAGAGATACATGATAATATACACATGCACACGAAAATCACTCCCTATGAAAGCAAAAGACTCGGCAGGAGATGCAACATGGTAGGAGATGCAACATGGTAGGAGATGCAACATGGTAGGAGATGCAACATGGCAGGAGATGCAACATGGTAGGAGATGCAACATGGCAGAAGATGCAACATGGTAGAAGATGCAACATGGTAGGAGATGCAACATGGCAGGAGATGCAACATGGCAGGAGATGCAACATGGCAGGAGATGCAACATGGCAGGAGATGCAACATGGCAGGAGATGCAACATGGTAGGAGATGCAACATGGCAGGAGATGCAACATGGCAGGAGATGCAACATGGCAGGAGATGCAACATGGCAGGAGATGCAACATGGCAGGAGATGCAACTTGGCAGAAGATGCAACATGGCAGGAGATGCAACATGGCTGGAGATGCAACATGGCAGGAGATGCAACATGGCAGGAGATGCAACATTCCCCCAATAAAAAGCAGGGGCACCACGAGTACACTGAGACAACACAATAAGTGTCAGGGGCCCAAGACTGTTCAACTGCCTCCCAGCATACATAAGGGGGATTACAAATAGACCCCTGGCTGTCTTCAAGACCCCTGGCTGTCTTCAAGACCCCTGGCTGTCTTCAAGACCCCTGGCTGTCTTCAAGACCCTTGGCTGTCTTCGAGACCCCTGGCTGTCTTCGAGACCCCTGACTGTCTTCAAGACCCCTGGCTGTCTTCAAGACCCCTGGCTGTCTTCAAGACCCCTGGCTGTCTTCAAGACCCCTGGCTGTCTTCAAGACCCCTGACTGTCTTCAAGACCCCTGGCTGTCTTCAAGACCCCTGGCTGTCTTCAAGACCCCTGGCTGTCTTCAAGACCCCTGGCTGTCTTCAAGACCCCCTGTCTTCAAGACCCCTGGTTGTCTTCAAGACCCCTGGCTGTCTTCGAGACCCCTGACTGTCTTCAAGACCCCTGGCTGTCTTCAAGACCCCTGGCTGTCTTCGAGACCCCTGGCTGTCTTCAAGACCCCTGGCTGTCTTCAAGACCCCTGGCTGTCTTCAAGACCCCTGGCTGTCTTCAAGACCCCTGGCTGTCTTCGAGACCCCTGGCTGTCTTCGAGACCCCTGACTGTCTTCAAGACCCCTGACTGTCTTCAAGACCCCTGACTGTCTTCAAGACCCCTGGCTGTCTTCAAGACCCCTGGCTGTCAAGAAGGCACTGGACAGACACCTAAAGTCAGTACCTGACCAGCCGGGCTGTGGTTCCTACGTCGGTTTACGTGCGACCAGCAGCAGCAGTCTGGCTGATCAGACCCTGATCCACTACGAGGCTTGGTCACAGGTCCGCGGGGGCTTTGACCCCTGAAACCCTCTCCAGGTAAACAGGGATGTTAGGAAGTATTTCTTCAGCCATAGAGTTGTCAGGAAGTGGAACAATCTGGAGATTGATGTAGTAGAGGCAGGAACCATACACAGCTTTAAGAAGAGGTATGACCGAACTCTTGAAACAGACAGTGGACCTAGTAGCGACCAGTGAAGAGGTGGGACCAGGAGCTATGAATCAACCCATGTAACCATAACTAGGTGAGTGCGCGCGCGCACACACACGTCTTACGTCTGGCTGACAAACACTTCTCCCTCAACAACAGTAATAATCCCGCAACTTTGAAACATTTACCTCCCCCACAGCCTCCCCCACAACACATTACAAACTTACGTAGCGTGTGTGGGTGATGGTGTGGGTGTGGGTGATGGTGTGGGTGTGTGGGAGCAAAAACATACACTTAAATATATACTCGGGTATAACCTTGAACTTGGTGGGGAAAAATGTCGTCCTGCCAACCATCCTCTTGATACACACCTGCTACGGTGTATGATGTTGTATGATGTTGTATTACCTCTTCTTAAAGCTGTGTATGGATCCTGCCTCCACTACATCACTCTCCAGATTGATCAACTTCCTGACAACTGTGTGGCTGAAGAAATACTTCCTAACATCCCTGTGATTCATCTGAGTCTTCAACTTCCACTTGTGTCCCCTTGTTGATGTGTCCCCTTGTTGATGTGTCCCTTGATGTGTCCCCTTGTTGATGTGTCCCCTTGTTGATGTGTCCCCTTGTTGATGTGTTCCCTTGTTGATGTGTCCCCTTGTTGATGTGTCCCCTTGTTGATGTGTCCCCTTGTTGATGTGTCCCCTTGTTGATGTGTTCCCTTGTTGATGTGTCCCCTTGTTGTGTCCCTTTGTTGATGTGTCCCCTTGTTGTGTCCCTTTGTTGATGTGTCTCCTTGTTGATGTGTCCCTTTGTTGATGTGTCCCCTTGTTGTGTCCCTTTGTTGATGTGTCCCCTTGTTGTGTCCCTTTGTTGATGTGTCCCTTTGTTGATGTGTCCCCTTGTTGTGTCCCTTTGTTGATGTGTCCCCTTGTTGTGTCCCTTTGTTGATGTGTCCCTTTGTTGTGTTCCTTTGTTGATGTGTCCCTTTGTTGATGTGTCCCTTTGTTGATGTGTCCCCTTGTTGATGTGTCCCCTTGTTGATGTGTTCCCTTGTTGATGTGTTCCCTTGTTGATGTGTCCCTTGTTGATGTGTCCCTTGTTGATGTGTCCCTTGTTGATGTGTCCCCTTGTTGATGTGTCCCCTTGTTGATGTGTCCCCTTGTTGATGTGTCCCTTGTTGATGTGTCCCTTGTTGATGTGTCCCTTGTTGATGTGTCCCTTGTTGATGTGTCCCTTGTTGATGTGTCCCCTTGTTGATGTGTCCCCTTGTTGATGTGTCCCCTTGTTGATGTGTCCCCTTGTTGTGTCCCTTTGTTGATGTGTTCCCTTGTTGATGTGTCCCTTTGTTGATGTGTCTCCTTGTTGATGTGTCCCTTTGTTGATGTGTTCCCTTGTTGATGTGTCCCTTTGTTGATGTGTCTCCTTGTTGATGTGTCCCTTTGTTGTGTTCCCTTGTTGATGTGTTCCCTTTGTTGATGTGTCCCTTTGTTGATGTGTCTCCTTGTTGATGTGTCCCCTTGTTGATGTGTCCCCTTGTTGATGTGCCCCTTTGTTGATGTGTCCCTTTGTTGATGTGTTCCCTTGTTGATGTGTCCCCTTGTTGATGTGTCCCCTTGTTGATGTGTCCCTTTGTTGATGTGTTCCCTTGTTGGTGTCCCCTTGTTGATGTGTCCCTTTGTTGATGCGTCACTTTGTTGATGTGTCCCCTTGTTAATGTGTCCCCTTGTTGATGTGTCCCTTTGTTGATGTGTTCCCTTGTTGGTGTCCCCTTGTTGATGTGTCCCTTTGTTGATGTGTCACTTTGTTGATGTGTCCCTTTGTTGATGTGTCCCCTTGTTAATGTGTCCCCTTGTGTCCCTTTGTTGACGTATCCCCTTGTTGTGTCCCCTTGTTGTGTCCCCTTGTTGTGTCCCTTTGTTGTGTCCTCTTGTTGTTGTGTCACGTCTCTGAATCATTCTAGCCCTGTCCACCTTGGCAGTTCCCCTCAGTATTATATATGTCGTTATCATATCCCCCTATTTCTTGTGTCCTCCAGTGTTGCCAGGTCGATTTCCCTTAACCTCTCCTCGTACTACATGCCTCTTAGCTCCGGGACTAGTCGTATTGCAAACCATTGTACTTTCTCCCATATCTTGACGTGCTTGATCAGGTGTGGGTTCCATACTGGTGCTGCATACTCGAATATGGGCCTGACGTACACGATGACAGTGTCATGGTTTGCCAGGCGGCCATATGCTGCAGCAGATATTTGATGTGCGAATCAGGGGACATGCTCGGTATAATGCTCACCCCAAGATCCATTTCCTTAAATGAGGTTTGCAGCCTTTGATCCCCCTAGTCTGTACTCTGTCTCTGGTCCTCTTTGTCCTTCCCCAAGATTCATAACTTTGCAGATTGAAGATTGAGACACTTATGCAGCATATGGGAATCTTTATTCAGGAAACGTTTCGCCTACACAGTAAGAACATAAGAACATAAGAAAGGAGGAACACTGCAGGAGGCCTGCTGGCCCATACTAGGCAGGTCCTTTACAATTCATCCCACTAACAAAACATTTACCCAACCCGATTTTCAATGCTACCCAAGAAATAAGCTCTGATGTGAAAGTCCCACTCAAATCCAACCCTTCCCACTCATGTACTTATCCAACCTAGATTTGAAACTACCCAAAGTCCTAGCCTCAATAACCCAACTAGGTAGACTGTTCCACTCATCAACTACCCTATTTCCAAACCAATACTTTCCTATGTCCTTTCTAAATCTAAACTTATCTAATTTAAATCCATTACTGCGGGTTCTCTCTTGGAGAGACATCCTCAAGACCTTATTAATATCCCCTTTATTAATACCTATCTTCCACTTATACACTTCGATCAGGTCTCCCCTCATTCTTCGTCTAACAAGTGAATGTAACTTAAGAGTCTTCAATCTTTCTTCATAAGGAAGATTTCTGATGCTATGTATTAATTTAGTCATCCTACGCTGAATGTTTTCTAACGAATTTATGTCCATTTTGTAATACGGAGACCAGAACTGAGCTGCATAATCAAGGTGAGGCCTTACTAATGATGTATAAAGCTGCAGTATGACCTCTGGACTTCTGTTGCTTACACTTCTTGATATAAATCCCAGTAATCTATTTGCCTTATTACGTACGCTTAGGCATTGCTGTCTTGGTTTAAGGTTGCTGCTCACCATAACCCCCAAGTCCTTTTCGCAATCTGTATGGCTAAGTTCTACATCATTTAATTTATAAGTACTAGGGTTATGGGCACTCCCAAGCTTCAGAACCTTGCACTTATCTACATTGAACTGCATCTGCCACTTTTCTGACCAAGAATAGAGTTTGTTTAAATCCTCCTGAAGTTCCCTAACATCTACGTTTGAATCAATTATCCTACCTATCTTTGTGTCATCGGCGAATTTGCTCATATCACTAGTAATTCCCTCATCAAGATCATTGATATATATTATAAACAACAACGGGCCCAAGACTGATCCCTGTGGAACGCCACTTGTTACAGATCCCCACTCGGATTTAACCCCATTTATGGACACTCTCTGCTTCCTGTCAGTGAGCCATGACTCGATCCACGAGAGCACTTTTCCCCCAATGCCATGGGCTGCCACTTTCTTTAACAGTCTATGGTGCGGAACTCTATCAAAAGCCTTACTAAAATCTAAGTAAATAATATCAAATTCTTTATTGTGGTCAACAGCCTCAAAAGCTTTACTGAAGAAAGTTAATAAATTAGTTAGACAAGACCGGCCTCTTGTGAATCCATGCTGAGTATCATTAATCAAGCTATGCTTATCGAGATGGCTTCTTATAATCTCAGCTATAATTGACTCTAGTAATTTGCCTACAATTGAGGTCAGGCTTATTGGGCGGTAATTTGACGGTAACGACTTGTCCCCTGTTTTAAAAATAGGAGTTACATTAGCCATCTTCCACATATCAGACACTACACCTGTTTGAAGAGATAAATTAAAAATATTAGTTAATGGTTCACAGAGTTCCATTTTGCATTCCTTAAGAACCCTTGAAAAAACCTCATCAGGACCCGGCGACTTATTTTGCTTCAGTCTGTCTATCTGCCTCACAACCATCTCACTAGTGACTGTGATGTTACATAATTTATCTTCTTCTAGCCCACTGTAAAAATTAATTACTGGAATATTGTTAGTGTCTTCCTGTGTAAAAACTGAGAGAAAATAATTATTTAAAATCAAGCACATTTCATTCTCATTGTCAGTAAGGTGCCCATAGTTATTTTTAAGGGGACCTATCTTATCTCTAACTTTTGTTCTATAGACCTGGAAAAAACTTTTTGGGTTAGTTTTAGAATCCCTAGCAACTTTAATTTCATAGTCCCTTTTAGCTTTTCTTATCCCCTTTTTAATGTCCCTCTTAATGTCAATATACTGATTCATAAGATGACCCTCACCTCTTTTGATACGCCTATAAATTCCTTTCTTATGCCCTAGTAGATATTTGAGCCTATTATTCATCCATTTTGGGTCATTTCTATTTGATCTAATTTCTTTATATGGGATAAACGCTCTTTGAGCAGCATGTATAGTGTTCAGAAAACTGTCATATTGATAGCTCTCTTCGTTACCCCAGTCAACAGATGATAAGTGTTCTTTAAGCCCATCGTAATCTGCTAAGCGAAAATCTGGGACTGTTACTGAGTTATCGCTACTATCGTACTTCCATTCAATGCTAAATGTAATTGATTTGTGGTCGCTAGCACCCAGTTCCTCTGAAATTTCTAAATTATTAACAAGGGATTCATTGTTTGCCATAACTAAGTCAAGCAGGTTATTTCCCCTTGTAGGTTCTGTCACAAACTGCTTCAAAAAACAATCCTGAAATACTTCTAAGAAGTCGTACGATTCTAAATTCCCAGTCAAGAAATTCCAATCAACATGACTAAAGTTAAAGTCTCCTAGAATTACTACATTATCGTGCCTTGTGGCCTTAACAATTTCCTCCCATAGTAGTTTCCCTTGGTCCCTATCTAAGTTAGGGGGACGGTATATCACTCCTAAAATCAGTTTTTCATGCCCCTCTGAAAATTCTATCCAAACAGACTCTGTATGTGTTACTTCAGACTTAATACCCGTTTTTATGCAACAGTTCAAGCGATCTCGGACGTACAATGCCACCCCACCCCCCCTCCCAATACTTCTATCTTCTTGGAACAATTTAAAACCCTGAATATGACATTCCGCAGGCATGTCCCGACTTTTTGAATTAAACCACGTCTCAGTTAAGGCAAATACATCAATGTTACCTACACTAGCAACTAATCTCAACTCGTCCATCTTATTCCTAGCACTACGGCAATTAGCATAATAAACATTGAAAGACTCTCCTTTCTCTTTACCCTTCCTGCTCATTTCTATTTTTCTACTAAACCTATTACCGTCTTTATCACCCAAGGTCCCTGGCTTTTCAATATCTATCTCGTTCTTATTATTACTAGTTCCCCTAGAACTCGTAATATTACTACACTGGGACTTCACTGTTTTCCTGCCAAAACCCATACCACTAACTATTCCTAGTTTAAAGTCCTAACTGCTCCCTCCACTGCAGTTGCCAGTGCTCCCACCCCACACCTAGATAAGTGAACCCCATCCCTAGCATACATGTCATTTCTGCCATAGAAGAGGTCCCAGTTGTCAATGAATGTTACCGCATTTTCCTTACAGTATTTGTCCAGCCAGCAATTGACACCAATTGCCCTGGACAACCATTCACTTCCAACTCCCCTCCTTGGCAAAATACCACATATGAGAGGGTTCCCACCCTTACTTCTAATTATTTCTATTGCTGACCTATACCTGCTAATCAGGTCCTCACTCCTACGTCTGCCAACATCGTTGCCTCCAGCACTGAGACAGATAATAGGATTGCTCCCATTACCTCTCATGATGTCATCCAGACGGCTAACAATATCCTCCATCCCAGCCCCAGGAAAGCAAACTCTCTGTCTCCTACTCCTGTCCTTCAAGCAGAACGCCCTATCCATATACCTAACTTGGCTATCCCCAACAACAACAATATTCTTACCTTCCTTAATGTCTTTCGTCGTGTCGTTCCCAGTAGTCAACTCACATTCGTCGGGTAGCACTGAGAATGTATTGGATGTTTCCACAACAGTTTCCACGGCAGTCTCTTTCTTCTTCATCGTTTCTACCTTTCCATTCGTCTTCTTGATCGTCAACTTCTTTCCCTGCTGTCCAGCCACTGACCAGTTTCCCTTCTTGACCTGAGGACTCAAAACAGGAGGACTACTACGAATCTTCTTGTTCTCCTCGGTCAATCGCCGAATTTCCAAATTCGCCAACCTCAATTCTTCCTTAAGCTGTTGGTAAAGTTGCTCGATGGAGGGCATCTTGCTTCAATTCTAGAGAGCGCGCAAACAGGTCTTCACAGAGCCAAGTACACGTCAACACTGCGCAAATGCCAACTCAATCAGGAGCTACTGCGCAGCACGTCCGCACGGCCCAATAGCGATGCGAACATCTCTCCAGTCTTCTGTTACCTTGTCTTAGAACTCTAGATTTTTGACACAGGATTTTTCATCCCTGAAGCCTTGCTGATTTTCATGTATGAGACCCGTCCTTTGTATGTGCTCCACCTCTCTTCCTCTGATAATCTATTCCACTACTTTACATAATATAAACCATACCACGGGCGGGGATAGAACCCGCGATCAGATAATCTCAAAACTCCAGACCGTCGCGTTAGCCACTGTCTGGAGTTTTAAGACACTCTGATCGCGGGTTCTATCCCCGCCCGTGGTATGGTGCAATCGTGTCATTACGATTTCGTGAATCATTTTACATAATATACATGTCAGTGACACTGGTCTATAGTTTAATGTTATGTATTTGTCTCCTTAAAAACTGGGCCTACATTTGTTGTCTTCCTTGCTGCTGCACCCTACTGCCTCTACTGGAAGTATTTTTGTCTTCATTGTGAATATTTCTTTAAATCTTGCACTAAACACTTCACATACTTCCTGGTCGATCCCTGTGAGCTCCCCTCCTTCCTTCCTCAACCAGAATATTTGGTCCTTAACTGTTGTTTTCCTCCTGATGTGACACTATAACTTTGGTTCAGATTTGGCTTTGGATGCTGTGTCATTCTCATACTGCCCCTGAACCTCTTTCTCATCACTGCATATTAATTATTAGTTTCTAGTTCTTTAGCTCAGATCTTTGTTTTCTTGAGTTCCTTGCCTTCTATACATTTTCCATGATCTACCACACTTGGCTTTGGCCTCCAGGTAAACCATGGGCTCACTCATTTTTTCTATTTCCCCCTTGGTAACAGAAAAGAGTGAGTGTTCACTTGCTCCATTTCACTTACTCTCTCCCTCTAGTTCTCTTTCCCACTGCACTTCATGCAGGAACTGCCTCATACTTGTGAAGTCCTCATTTTTGAAATTTGGCTTCTCCCGTCCTTCTCTTGCTGCTTCACTTTCCACTGTTAACTCTACGAGGTATTCAAAACTCAGCAGCACATGATCACTAGAACCATGGGCTCTATCGTGTGTAATGTCCTCTCTCTGAACTGTTCAAGGTGAATGCAAGGTCCAGCCTTGCTGGAACATCCTCTCTCCACTCTGGTTGTGTCCCTAACATGTTGGTGCATGAAGTTTTCCAGTACCATCTCCAGCATCTTAGCCTTCCATGTATCTGGTCCCCCATATGGCTCTACGTTTTCTCAGTCAATCTTGTGGTTGAAATCCCCCATGACGAGTAACTTTGTCTTACCCATGTGGGCTAGTGTATCCACTAGCTAGTGTATCCACAATTGCTCTATTACTCTTGTCTTGGTGTATTGCTCTTCAGTGGTGGGTTGTACATCACTATCATCACCTATAGACCCCCAGTCTGAAGTGTTCCTACTATGAAGTCATCTGCTTTCCCTCTCTCCATTCCTCCCATCTTCTCAAAACCCCACTGGTTTTTGATGAGCAGTGCTGCTACTCCTACCTTCCCTCTGTTCCCTCTATCTTTCCTCAGGATCTGATATCCATTTTGAAAGATTGCATATATCATCCCCGTGAGCTTTGTGAGTGCTAAGATGTCTGGGGATGCCTCAGTGATTCGTTCTTGCCACTCCTCAGTCTTGTTACACCATCTGCATTTGTGTACCAGTACTGAATTTTGGGAGGAGGGAGGGGTTGGTGCAGACTGGGGTGTGTGGGAGGCAGGGCAGGATATTATGAAAGGCTGCTGTGATGGTGGCATTAGTGCTTTGGTGGGAGGAAACTGTGGAGTGTGGCTTGTTTCTGGTTATTGTGTTTGGTTGGTATGGGGTGGTAGGGGTTGAGTGGGTTCTATGAACATTTGTGTTTGGCGTTCCAATGAGGCTCAGTTTTACTATCTGTCGATGCCTGCCCTGTCTCTTTCCTTGCACTGGTGTCTAACTTCCATAGTCATTCTTTTTGTGCTCTCTCACAGACGAGGTACACTTGCTGATATTCTTGGGAGTTCTTTAACTGTAGTTTCTATTGTAGTATCCTGTTCCACACCACTTCTGTCTTGACTGTCAGTTTGAGAGATTTTTTTCCCTCAAGTACCCCAAAGTTTGTGAAAATTTGTTACCTGGGACATGTCCTCCTCTCCTGTTATTATTCTTGTTATTCTCTCCTGTTATTATTCTTCCCATTTCTTTTCCCTCCATATCTCTGGATTTGATTCAGGCATTTCCTTTGTTTCTGTTATCTTCTGGACACCCCAATGGCCTGATATTTCTTCTGCAAGGGACCTTTTAGCTCCTTCACCTCCTTCATCCCCCTCTTTATCCTCTGATGCTCTTGTTTCCATCACCTTGCTCCTTTCAGTTCTCATCTTTATTTCCTAGTTCAGCACTTCCAGTTCTTCCTTCAGGCTCTGCATCTTAGCCTCTGCAGCTACATCTCATAACTCTCACTTCTTAATCTCTTCAGATATCTTCTCCACCATTGTACTGCTAAAATCATTTAGCCTTTTCTCCAGTTGTTACATTTCACTCGAGATTTTCTGCCCATTCTTCCTTCTCAGAAGAGCCATCCTTGGTTCCCTTGCCTCTACGTCCTCCCTTCTGAGATCCCTCTTGTCTTATCATGTTAGGATGCTCTAGCAATCTACAGTCTGCAAACTTTGTGTAGAGATGTGTGTGTGTATTCGGCTAATTGTGGTTGCAGGGGTCGATTCATAGCTCCTGGCCCTGCCCCTTCACTAGTCGCTAATAGGCCCACTCCCTGTTCCGTGAGCTTTATCGTACCTCGTGTGTGTGTGTGTGTGTGTGTGTGTGTGTGTGTGTGTGTGTGTGTGTGTGTGTGTGACCTTGCTGAAGTATTTTTTTCTATGCTTCCTCCGACTATCGTCTCATACTGGTGCACATGACTGGCTGAATGACGCACATGCCGTGTATACACGAAGTTACAACATCACCATGGCCTTCACAGACCATCCAACACTACCATGGCCTTCACAGACCATCCAACACTACCATGACCTTCACAGACCATCCAACACTACCATGGCCTTCACAGACCATCCAACACTACCATGGCCTTCACAGACCATCCAACACTACCATGGCCTTCACAGACCATCCAACACTACCATGGCCTTCACAGACCATCCAACACTACCATGGCCTTCACAGACCATCCAACACTACCATGACCTTCACAGACCATCCAACACTACCATGACCTTCACAGACCATCCAACACTACTATGACCTTCACAGACCATCCAACACTACCATGACCTTCATAGACCATCCAACACTACCATGACCTTCACAGACCATCCAACACTGCCATGACCTTCACAGACCATCCAACACTACCATGACCTTCACAGACCATACAACACTACCATGACCTTCACAGACCATCCAACACTACCATGACCTTCACAGACCATCCAACACTGCCATGACCTTCACAGACCATCCAACACTACCATGACCTTCACAGACCATCCAACACTGCCATGACCTTCACAGACCATCCAACACTACTATGACCTTCACAGACCATCCAACACTACTATGACCTTCACAGACCATCCAACACTACCATGACCTTCACAGACCATCCAACACTACCATGACCTTCACAGACCATCCAACACTACCATGACCTTCACAGACCATCCAACACTACCATGACCTTCACAGACCATCCAACACTACCATGACCTTCACAGACCATCCAACACTGCCATGACCTTCACAGACCATCCAACACTGCCATGACCTTCACAGACCATCCAACACTACCATGACCTTCACAGACCATCCAACACTACCATGACCTTCACAGACCATCCAACACTACCGTGACCTTCACAGACCATCCAACACTACCATGACCTTCACAGACCATCCAACACTACCATGACCTTCACAGACCATCCAACACTACCGTGACCTTCACAGACCATCCAACACTACCGTGACCTTCACAGACCATCCAACACTACCATGACCTTCACAGACCATCCAACACTACCATGACCTTCACAGACCATCCAACACTACTATGACCTTCACAGACCATCCAACACTACCATGACCTTCACAGACCATCCAACACTACCATGACCTTCACAGACCATCCAACACTGCCATGACCTTCACAGACCATCCAACACTGCCATGACCTGCACAGACCATCCAACACTGCCATGACCTGCACAGACCATCCAACACTGCCATGACCTTCACAAACCATCCAACACTACCATGACCTTCACAGACCATCCAACACTACCATGACCTTCACAGACCATCCAACACTACCGTGACCTTCACAGACCATCCAACACTACCGTGACCTTCACAGACCATCCAACACTACCGTGACCTTCACAGACCATCCAACACTACCGTGACCTTCACAGACCATCCAACACTACCATGACCTTCACAGACCATCCAACACTACCGTGACCTTCACAGACCATCCAACACTACCGTGACCTTCACAGACCATCCAACACTACCATGACCTTCACAGACCATCCAACACTACCGTGACCTTCACAGAACCTTCATCTACCACTACTGTTGTAGCACTGTCATTTGCCACTACTGTTGTAGCACTGTCATATACGTCTCTTCTGTTGGCTTAGGTCATCACTGCAACAGTCAGTTAAGCAACAGAGGCAACAGGAGATCCAAAGAATAAAAGGTTTCCAACAGACGCAACAGAAGATCCGCAGAGCAAGATGGTCTCAACAGAATCGCAACAGAATCTCCAGAGAGCAAGATGATCGCAACAGAAGCTCCAGAGAGCAAGATGGTCGCAACAGAAGCTCCGCAGAGCAAGATGGTCGCAACAGAATCGCAACAGAATCTCCAGAGAGCAAGATGGTCGCAACAGAAGCTCCAGAGAGCAAGATAGTCGCACCAGAAGCTCCAGAGAGCAAGATGGTCGCAACAGAAGCTCCAGAAAGCAAGATGGTCGCACCAGAAGCTCCAGAGAGCAAGATGGTCGCAACAGAAGCTCCAGAAAGCAAGATGGTCACAACAGAAGCTCCGCAGAGCAAGATGGACGCTAAAGAGTCGCAACAGAAGCTCCAGAGAGCAAGCTGGTCGCAACAGAAGCGCCGCAGAGCAAGATGGTTGCTAAAGAGTCGCAACAGAAGCTCCAGAGAGCAAGATGGTCGCAACAGAAGCTCCAGAGTGCAAGATGGTCGCAACAGAAGCTCCAGAGTGCAGGATGGTCGCAACAGAAGCTCCAGAGAGCAAGATGGTCGCAACAGAAGCTCCAGAGAGCAAGATGGTCGCAACAGAAGCTCCAGAGTGCAAGATGGTCGCAACAGAAGCTCCAGAGAGCAAGATGGTCGCAACAGAAGCTCCAGAGAGCAAGATGGTCGCAACAGAAGCTCCAGAGAGCAAGATGGTCGCAACAGAAGCTCCAGAGAGCAAGATGGTCGCAACAGAAGCTCCAGAAAGCAAGATGGTCCCAACAGAAGCTCTGCAGAGCAAGATGGTCGCAGCAGAATCGTAACAGAATCTCCAGAGAGCAAGATGGTCACAACAGAAGCTCCGCAGAGCAAGATGGACGCTAAAGAGTCGCAACAGAAGCTCCAGAGAGCAAGCTGGTCGCAACAGAAGCGCCGCAGAGCAAGATGGTTGCTAAAGAGTCGCAACAGAAGCTCCAGAGAGCAAGATGGTCGCAACAGAAGCTCCAGAGTGCAAGACGGTCGCAACAGAAGCTCCAGAGAGCAAGACGGTCGCAGCAGAAGCTCCAGAGAGCAAGATGGTCGCAGCAGAAGCTCCAGAGAGCAAGATGGTCGCAACAGAAGCTCCAGAGAGCAAGATGGTCGCAACAGAAGCTCCAGAGAGCAAGATGGTCGCAACAGAAGCTCCAGAGAGCAAGATGGTCGCAACAGAAGCTCCAGAGAGCAAGATGGTCGCAACAGAAGCTCCAGAGAGCAAGATGGTCGCAACAGAAGCTCCTGAGAGCAAGATGGTCGCAACAGAAGCTCCTGAGAGCAAGATGGTCGCAGAAAAACATGAGGTTACCGTTGTAGCAAGGTTATTGATGCTTCGTCCAGGTGAACCACTTCTTACTACGACCACTAGATCACCACGCCCTCAAGAACACTACGCCCCTCTAGAACACCACGCCCACTAGATCACCACGCCCTCAAGAGCACCACGCCTACTAGATCACCACGCCCACTAGATCACCACGCCCACTAGATCACCACGCCCACTAGATCACCACACCCACTAGATCACGCCCACTAGATCACCCCCACTAGATCACCCCCACTAGATCACCATGCCCTCAAGAACACCACGCCCCTCTAGAACACCACGCCCCTCTAGAACACCACGCCCCTCTAGATCACCACGCCCCACTAGAACACCACGCTCACAAGATCACCACGCCCTTAAGAACTCCACGCTCTTAAGAACACCCTTAATGAACACAGCATAGGAGAAGCACTGCAGCAGGACTACTGGTCCATGCTAGAGAGGTCCAAAAGAGGGGTCCTAAAGCTTGAACTGTTATAGCGGCCCTAAAGCTTGAACTGTTATGGGGCTCCTGAAGCTTGAACTGTTATAGGGGCCCTGAAGCTTGAACTGTTATGGGGGCCCTGAAGCTTGAACTGCTATAGGAGCCCTGAAGCTTGAACTGTTTTGGGGGCCCTGAAGCTTGAACTGTTATGGGGGCCTCTGAAGCTTGAACTGTTATAGGGGCCCTGAAGCTTGAACTGTTATGGGGGCCCTGAAGCTTGAACTGTTATGGGGGCCCTGAAGCTTGAACTGTTATGGGGCCTCTGAAGCTTGAACTGTTATAGGGGCCCTGAAGCTTGAACTGTTATAGGGGTCAGCTTGAACTGTTATGGGGGCCCTGAAGCTTGAACTGTTATGGGGGCCTCTGAAGCTTGAACTGTTATAGGGGCCATGAAGCTTGAACTGTTATGGGGGCCCTGAAGCTTGAACTGTTATGGGGGCCCTGAAGCTTGAACTGTTATGGGGGCCCTGAAGCTTGAACTGTTATGGGGGCCCTGAAGCTTGAACTGTTATAGGGGCCCTGAAGCTTGAACTGTTATGGGGCCCTGAAGCTTGAACTGTTATGGGGGCTCTGAAGCTTGAACTGTTATGGGGGCCCCTTACCAACTCATACAGTAGACTCAGAATTTTTAATAAATGTGGACAAGTGTCGCCTCTAGGGCCCTCCGGGTTTAGGGGCCCTGAAGCTTCAGGGCCCCCAGTTGATCCGCCCCTGGAATTTTGGGTTAGAATTTATTGGGACAGAAATCGTCCCGGATACGAGGGAATTATTTCATAATTCTCACTGACTCTTAAGGAATTATTACCAGGAATTTACCGGAATTTGTTGCCTAGGAAAGGGAATTAAGGGATACTAATACCAAGGGATACCTCTGGAGGGAGGGAGAAGGTATACATCTCTCTGAAAAGCAAGTTGATGGTCCCAAAGAATTTCATGGTCCCTAAGAATTTTATGGTCCCTAAGAATTTCATGGTTTCAAAGAATTTTATGGTCCCAAAGATTTTTATGGTCCCTAAGGATTTCATGGTCCCAAGGAATTTCATGGTCCCAAAGAATTTCATGGTCCCAAAGAATTTCATGGTCCCAAAGAATTTCATGGTCCCAAAGAATTTCATGGTCCCAAAGAATTTCATGGTCCCAAAGAATTTCATGGTCCCAAAGAATTTCATGGTCCCAAAGAATTTCATGGTCCCAAGGAATTTCATGGTCCCAAGGAATTTCATGGTCCCAAAGAATTTCATGGTCCCTAAGAATTTTATGGTCCCTAAGAATTTTATGTTCCCTAAGAATTTCGTGGTCCCAAAGAATTTTATGGTCCCTAAGGACTTCATGGTCCCAAAGCAGACCAGGAAACAATGTGCACTTGCGTTAGGGATGATGTAAATCCCTAGGATAGGGATTACAAGGTATGTATACTAGGGTATGTATACTAGGGTATGTATACTAGGGTATGTATACACTGAGAGATGTATACTAGGGTATGTATACTAGGGTATGTATACTAGGGTATGTATACACTGAGAGATGTATACTTAGGGTATGTATACACTGAGATGTATGTCCCTTGTGTGTATGTTCACTATGTATATACACAGGTAACACCACTAGTGCAGGTGGGCAGGTTGCTGCATGCCCATGTACACAACCATGTACACCACTAGTGAAGGTGGGCAGGGTGCTGCATGCCCATGTACACACAACCATGTACACCACTAGTGAAGGTGGGCAGGGTGCTGCATGCCCATGTACACACAACCATGTACACCACTAGTGAAGGTGGGCATGGTGCTGCATGCCCATGTACACACAACCATGTACACCACTAGTGAAGGTGGGCAGGGTGCTGCATGCCCATGTACACACAACCATGTACACCACTAGTGAAGGTGGGCATGGTGCTGCATGCCCATGTACACACAACCATGTACACCACTAGTGAAGGTGGGCATGGTGCTGCATGCCCATGTACACACAACCATGTACACCACTAGTGAAGGTGGGCATGGTGCTGCATGCCCATGTACACACAACCATGTACACCACTAGTGCAGGTGGGCAGGGTGCTGCATGCCCATGTACATACAACCATGTACACCACTAGTGCAGGTGAGTAGGGTACTGCATGCCCATGTACAAAGCACGTACAAACATTCACGTACATATAACCACGTACACCCCCCCCGTACACACCTCCACGTACACAGTCCCACGTACACACCGCCACGTACACACCCCCGTACACACCGCCACATACCCCCACGTACACACCGCCACATACCCCCACGTACACACCGCCACGTACACACACCCACGTACACACCGCCACGTACACCACGTAAACAGCCACGTACACACCGCCACATACCCCCACGTACACACAGCCACGTACACACCACCACATACCCCCACGTACACACAGCCACGTACACACTGCCACAGACACGTCCTCCTTCACAAAACAATTTTCTCTATATAAGTCGCTAATAACTGTCTCAGTTCACTCTACCTGAATTTCAGTAACTTACAAAAAATACCCTGAAAGTGCCCTAATTCCCGAAAAAAATACTTTGGGTGGGCATTAATTCCCAAAAAATGGCCAATAGTGGTAGAATTAATATACCCAAAAATAGAGATATTTCTCTTTTTTGGTCAGTCTTGCCCCTCTAGAATTGTCCCTCTAGAATTGTCCCTCTAGAATTGTCCCTCTAGAATTGTCCCTCTGGAATTGTCCCTCTGGAATTGTCCCTCTAGAATTGTCCCTCTGGAATTGTCCCTCTAGAATTGTCCCTCTGGAATTGTCCCTCTGGAATTGTCCCTCTGGAATTGTCCCTCTAGAATTGTCCCTCTAGAATTGTCCCTCTAGAATTGTCCCTCTGGAATTGTCCCTCTGGAATTGTCCCTCTAGAATTGTCCCTCTGGAATTGTCCCTCTGGAATTGTCCCTCTAGAATTGTCCCTCTGGAATTGTCCCTCTGGAATTGTCCCTCTGGAATTGTCCCTCTAGAATTGTCCCTCTGGAATTGTCCCTCTAGAATTGTCCCTCTGGAATTGTCCCTCTGGAATTGTCCCTCTGGAATTGTCCCTCTGGAATTGTCCCTCTAGAATTGCCCCTCTAGAATTGTCCCTCTAGAATTGTCCCTCTAGAATTGTCCCTCTAGAATTGCCCCTCTAGAATTGCCCCTTTAGCATTGCCCCTCTATAATTGCCCTTCTAGAACTGTCCCTCTAGAATTGTCCCTCTAGAATTGCCCCTCTAGAATTGCCCCTCTAGAATTGCCCTTCTAGAACTGTCCCTCTAGAATTGCCCCTCTAGAATTGCCCCTCTAGCATTGCCCCTCTAGCATTGCCCCTCTAGAATTGCCCCTTTAGCATTGCCCCTCTAGCATTGCCCCTCTAGAATTGCCCCTCTAGCATTGCCCCTCTAGCATTGCCCCTCTAGAATTGCCCCTTTAGCATTGCCCCTCTATCAATGCCCCTCTAGAATTGCCCTCTCGAATTCCAGAGACGTGCCCAGAGGGCAGGATGAACATGGGTATCCCTCAGGATTGCCCACGTTTTGGGCATGAATTCCTCTGTATATCATCCTGGAGAGGTTCAAAAGGGCATGCCCAGGGGGCAGGGCAGGGGCAGGATGCCCCAGTTGGTGCGTCAAGGTGAACAACAACAAACAAGTGAAGTCTTCTGCCTAAGCACGACAAAAACATAGTATAAACACGACAGAAACCACTATATAAACGCGACAGAAACCACTATATAAACGCGACAGAAACCACTATATAAACACGACAGAAACCACTATATAAACACGACAGAAACCACTATATAAACACGACAGAAACCACTATATAAACACGAGAGAAACCACTATATAAACACGAGAGAAACCACTATATAAACACGAGAGAAACCACTATATAAACACGAGAGAAACCACTATATAAACACGAGAGAAACCACTATATAAACACGACAGAAACCACTATATAAACACGACAGAAACCACTATATAAACACGAGAGAAACCACTATATAAACACGAGAGAAACCACTATATAAACACGACAGAAACCACTATATAAACACGATAGAAACCACTACATAAACTCGACAGAAACCACTATATAAACACGACAGAAACCACTATATAAACTCGACGGAAACCACTATATAAACACGACAGAAACCACTATATAAACACGACAGAAATAACTATATAAACACGACAGAAACCATTATATAAACACGGCAAAAACCATCATATGAACACGACAGAAACCACTAAACACGACAGAAACCACTATGTAAACACGACAGAAATCACTATATAAACTCGACGGAAACCACTATATAAACACCACAGAAACCACTATGTAAACACGACAGAAATCACTATATAAACACGACAGAAACTATTATATAAACACGGCAGAAACCACCATAAGAACTCGACAGAAACCACTATATAAACACGACAGAAACCACTATATAAACACGACAGAAACCACTATATAAACACGACAGAAACCACTATATAAACACGACAGAAACCACTATATAAACACGACAAAAACCACTAAATAAACACGACAGAAACAACTGTATAAACGCAACAGAAACCACTATATAAACACTACAAAAACCAATATATAAACACGATAGAAATCACTATATAAACACGACAGAAATCACTATATAAACACGACAGAAATCACTATATAAACACTGCAGAAACCACTATATAAACACGACAGAAACCACTATATAAACGCGACAGAAACCACTATATAAACGCAACAGAAACCACTATATAAACACGACAGACACCACTATATAAACACGACAGAAACCACTATATAAACACGACAGAAACCACTATATAAACACGACAGAAACCACTATATAAACGCGACAGAAACCACTATATAAACGCGACAGAAACCACTATATAAACACGACAGACACCACTATATAAACACGGCAGAAACCACTATATAAACACGACAGAAACCACTATATAAACGACAGAAACCACTATATAAACACGACAGAAACCACTATATAAACACGACGGAAATCACTATATAAACACGACAGAAACCACTAAATAAACACGACAGAAACAACTGTATAAATGCAACAGAAACTACTGTATAAATGCAACAGAAACTACTATATAAACGCGACAGAAACCGCTATATAAACACTACAAAAACCAATATATAAACACGATAGAAATCACTATATAAACACGACAAACCACTATACAAACATGACAGAAACCACTATATAAACACTGCAGAAACCACTATACAAACACGACAGAAACCACTATATAAACACTGCAGAAACCACTACATAAACACTGTGAGACCTCTACCCACTCTACCGGAGGTATCCCAGCGAGTGAGCACGTCTCCTGTATATCCCAGTGCTTAACAAAATAGGGAATAGCATATGAAGGTACAAATAAAAATGGGAACTATGGCTATATAGTTTACTTAATAACATAAAAGGGCTAGAATACAACATCTCCTGATGGAAATTTACACAATATAACAATTGACCTATGAGACTTATTACCAGGGGGAAGGGTAGATGTTATCAGTAACACGGACTAGTACTCACTCTTAATTCACCGACCAGCTGACCCGAGATTCCCAATGCGTGGTCCACTACACACGCGGCTGTCCAGAGCTCTCGCTCGACGGACCTGTCACCAACAACCTCCTTGCCCCGCTCTTCCCTGGGCTTATATCGTAGTCAAAGTACCCCCTCCCCAAAGGTGTATGTACCACGTGTTGCGACCTGACGCCGAGCTCTGACGCTTTTAAGAACAAAAGACCTCAGACGTGGGCGTGGCTACAGACGTCTGCCAAGGCAAGGTGTGACTATATAATTGGTTAAATTAGGTCTCCCCAGAGACCTCACAAGCCCAGCTGGACTACATCACAACACGACAGAAATCACTATATAAACGCGACAGAAACCACTATAAAACGCGACAGACACCACTATATAAACACGACAAAAAAACACTATACAAACACGACAAAAGTCACAATATAAACACGACAGAAACACGATATGGGTTTAAAGTCTATCTACTACACCAGGGACATAAGTCAGGTATCCTTTAATACATAAAATAATGACTAACGTGAAATACCAGTGTATATACACTGTTAAATTCACTTCTGTGTATATACACACATGTAAATATACACCTTTCAGTGTATATACATTGATACATACACGTTTCAGTGTATATACACAGATGTATGTGTGTATACATTTAGATACACTGTTTCATAGTAAGGGGTGTGGGAGGGGGTGTGGGAAGGGCAGTGAGAAGGGGTGTGGGAAGGGCAGTGAGAAGGGGTGTGGGAAGGGCTGTGAGAAGGTGTGGAAAGGGCTGTGAGAAGGGGTGTGGGAAGGGCTGTGAGAAGGTGTGGGAAGGGCAGTGAGAAGGGGTGTGGGAAGGGCTGTGAGAAGGGCTGTGAGAAGGGGTGTGGAATGGGCTGTGAGAAGGGGTGTGGGAAGGGCAGTGAGAAGGGGTGTGGGAAGGGCTGTGAGAAGGGGTGTGCGAAGGGCAGTGAGAAGGGCAGTGAGAAGGGGTGTGGGAAGGGCTGTGAGAAGGTGTGGGACGGGCAGTGAGAAGGGGTGTGGGAAGGGCTGTGAGAAGGGGTGTGGAAAGGGCTGTGAGAAGGGGTGTAGGAAGGGCTGTGAGTAGGGGTGTGGGAGGGGGTCTAGCGGAGGGGGATATTGGAGGTCGGGGTATGAGTGGGGGTGGCCTTGACGTGGGTGTGGCTGGGGTGACCTTGACGGCCCTACCACCCCAACACACCTTCTGGAGGGGAGGGCCCAGAATGATAGCAGAGGGACTAGAATGATAGCAGAGGGCCCAGAATGATAGCAGAGGGTCCAAAATGATAGCAGAGGATCTAGAATGATAGCAGAGGGTCCAGAATGATAGCAGTGGGTCCAGAATTATAGCAGAGGGTCCAAAATGATAGCAGAGGGTCCAAAATGATAGCAGAGGGCCCAGAATGATAGCAGAGGATCTAGAATGATAGCAGAGGATCTAGAATGATAGCAGTGGATCTAGAATGATAGCAGAGGATCTAGAATGATAGCAGAGGGTCCAGAATGATATCAGACGGTCCAGAATGATAGCAGAGGGTCCAAAATGATAGCAGAGGATCTAGAATGATAGCAGAGGATCTAGAATGATAGCAGAGGGTCCAGAATGATAGCAGAGGGTCCAGAATGATAGCAGAGGGTCCAGAATGATAGCAGAGGGTCCAGAATGATAGCAGAGGGTCCAGAATGATAGCAGAGGGTCCAGAATGATAGCAGAGGGTCCAGAATGATAGCAGAGTCTAGGACTTTGGACTGAGAGAAGATAGAAGTATGAGTGTGTGCGGGATACACACATGTTGTGGCACGAGGGATAACAACAGCAAATAATACCAGGATACCTCAGGGATATCTTGTTCATCACAGGGATACTAATAAAGACAATAGAACTGGTCAATAACGAGAGGCAGTTGAAGGCAGTGAGAGACAACCTCCCTTACTGTGTACTGTGCTAATACTGGTACAGTTGCAAATAATACAAATGAACTAAGATTAATAACAGAGACCAGGAAGCAGATATTATTGCTATAACAGAGACCAGGAAGCAGATATTATTGCTATAACAGAGACCAGGAAGCAGATATTATTGTTATAACAGAGACCAGGAAGCTGATATTATTGTTATAACAGAGACCAGGAAGCTGATATTATTGTTATAACAGAGACCAGGAAGCTGATATTATTGTTATAACAGAGACCAGGAAGCTGATATTATTGTTATAACAGAGACCAGGAAGCTGATATTATTGCTATAACAGAGACCAGGAAGCTGATATTATTGTTATAACAGAGACCAGGAAGCTGATATTATTGTTATAACAGAGACCAGGAAGCTGATATTATTGCTATAACAGAGACCAGGAAGCTGATATTATTGTTATAACAGAGACCAGGAAGCTGATATTATTGCTATAACAGAGACCAGGAAGCTGATATTATTGTTATAACAGAGACCAGGAAGCTGATATTATTGCTATAACAGAGACCAGGAAGCTGATATTATTGTTATAACAGAGACCAGGAAGCTGATATTATTGCTATAACAGAGACCAGGAAGCTGATATTATTGTTATAACAGAGACCAGGAAGCTGATATTATTGCTATAACAGAGACCAGGAAGCTGATATTATTGTTATAACAGAGACCAGGAAGCTGATATTATTGTTATAACAGAGACCAGGAAGCTGATATTATTGTTATAACAGAGACCAGGAAGCTGATATTATTGTTATAACAGAGACCAGGAAGCTGATATTATTGCTATAACAGAGACCAGGAAGCAGATATTATTGCTATAACAGAGACCAAGAAGCAGATATTATTGCTATAACAGAGACCAAGAAGCAGATATTGTTACTATAACAGAGACCAGGAAGCAGATATTGTTACTATAACAGAGACCAGGAAGCTGATATTGTTACTATAACAGAGACAAGGAAGCAGATATTGTTACTATAACAGAGACCAGGAAGCTGATATTATTGTTATAACAGAGACCAGGAAGCTGATATTATTGTTATAACAGAGACCAGGAAGCTGATATTATTGTTATAACAGAGACCAGGAAGCTGATATTATTGTTATAACAGAGACCAGGAAGCTGATATTATTGTTATAACAGAGACCAGGAAGCTGATATTATTGTTATAACAGAGACCAGGAAGCTGATATTATTGTTATAACAGAGACCAGGAAGCTGATATTATTGTTATAACAGAGACCAGGAAGCTGATATTATTGCTATAACAGAGACCAGGAAGCAGATATTGTTACTATAACAGAGACCAGGAAGCAGATATTGTTACTATAACAGAGACCAGGAAGCAGATATTATTGTTATAACAGAGACCAGGAAGCTGATATTGTTGTTATAACAGAGACCAGGAAGCAGATATTATTGTTATAACAGAGACAAGGAAGCAGATATTATTGTTATAACAGAGACCAGGAAGCTGATATTGTTGCTATAACAGAGACCAGGAAGCTGATATTATTGTTATAACAGAGACCAGGAATCTGATATTATTGCTATAACAGAGACCAGGAAGCAGATATTATTGCTATAACAGAGACCAGGAAGCAGATATTGTTACTATAACAGAGACCAGGAAGCTGATATTATTGCTATAACAGAGACCAGGAAGCTGATATTGTTGCTATAACAGAGACCAGGAAGCTGATATTATTGTTATAACAGAGACCAGGAAGCTGATATTATTGTTATAACAGAGACCAGGAAGCAGATATTATTGCTATAACAGAGACCAGGAAGCTGATATTATTGTTATAACAGAGACCAGGAAGCTGATATTGTTATAACAGAGACCAGGAAGCAGATATTATTGCTATAACAGAGACCAGGAAGCTGATATTATTGCTATAACAGAGACCAGGAAGCAGATATTGTTACTATAACAGAGACCAGGAAGCTGATATTGTTACTATAACAGAGACCAGGAAGCAGATATTGTTAATATAACAGAGACCTGGTTCAACCTGACAGAGATATGCCTTCTGAATGCCACACTGATAGGATCAACAGGAAGTGGTGGAGTGACGATGCATGTCAGAGATTATTTAAACTTTTGTATTAGACAAGATATAAAATTAGAAGCGTCGGACACAGACTCTGGCTACAGTTCCTCGAGGGTCGTGAAAACGTAATCTTGGGTGTGAGTTACATTCAGACGAAGACACCAGAGTGCTGCAGGAAGATCTGAATAGACTGATGCAGTGGTTGGTAGACAAATGCAGAATCCTAAGTGTTGAAAAGAATAACCGTGACATTTATAAAATAAAATAAATCTTAATATTACTGGGAAAAAGACTGAGGTTCTGGTTAGCAGTAATGTGAAGCACAGACAACAGTGCGTCTGGAATGATAATAGGGGTCTGGAATGATAGCAGGGGGTCTGGAATGATAGGGGTCTGGAATGATAGGGGGTCTGGAATGATAGGGGTCTGGAATGATAGGGGGTCTGGAATGATAGGGGTCTGGAATGATAGTAGGGGGTCTGGAATGATAGGGGTCTGGAATGATAATAGGGGTCTGGAATGATAATAGGGGTCTGGAATGATAATAGGGGTCTGGAATGATAATAGGGGTCTGGAATGATAGGGGTCTGGAATGATAGTAGGGGGTCTGTAATGATAGTAGGGGGTCTGGAATGATAGTAGGGGGTCTGGAATGATAGGGGTCTGGAATGATAGTAGGGGGTCTGGAATGATAGTAGGGGGTCTGGAATGATAGTAGGGGGTCTGGAATGATAGGGGTCTGGAATGATAGGGGGTCTGGAATGATAGGGGGTCTGGAATGATAGGGGTACTGGAATGATAGGGGTCTGGAATGATAGGGGTCTGGAATGATAGGGGTCTGGAATGATAGGGGGTCTGGAATGATAGGGGGTCTGGAATGATAGGGGTCTGAAATGATAGGGGGTCTGGAATGATAGGGGGTCTGGAATGATAGGGGGTCTGGAATGATAGGGGGTCTGGAATGATAGGGGGTCTGGAAGGATAGGGGGTCTGGAATGATAGTAGGGGGTCTGGAATGGCAGGTTCACTTCACACACCTAATGTTTTGTGTGTGTGTGTGTGTGTGTGTGTGTGTGTGTGTGTGTGTGTGTGTGTGTGTGTGTGATGTGGTAGCTTCTCTTTACCCCCGTCTCCCTCCTACCCCTTCCTCCCATACCCCTCCCCTAGCCAGGTCCAGGTGACTCTGATGGTCACCTTGTGACGAGGGTGTGGTCCCATGGAGAGGACCATGGTCCTAGCAAGACCATGGTTCCAGCAAGATCATGGTTCCAGCAAGATCATGGTTCCAGCAAGACCATGGTTCCAGCAAGATCATGGTTCCAGCAAGATCATGGTTCCAGCAAGATCATGGTTCCAGCAAGATCATGGTTCCAGCAAGATCATGGTTCCAGCAAGACCATGGTTCCAGCAAGACCTGTGGAAGGCCTCGGTCAGATGACCAAAAGCTCCAGCTA
The DNA here is from genome assembly GCF_038502225.1 of Cherax quadricarinatus. Classification (NCBI taxonomy): domain Eukaryota; kingdom Metazoa; phylum Arthropoda; class Malacostraca; order Decapoda; family Parastacidae; genus Cherax; species Cherax quadricarinatus. The sequence goes on from NC_091388.1 coordinate 1,348,054, forward strand.
TGGGTCATCATCTGACCAAGACCCACAAACCTGACCTAACGTAACATGACCTAATATTATCCAGCATGACTTAATATTATCCAACATGACCTAATATGACCTAATTAATAATTTTGTACCAAAAGAACCTTAGAAAACTTACCTGACCTTATTATAACAAGCGCAACTTAATTTAACGTAATCCAACTAAATGTATTTTAGATAAGTTTACAATAATTTAATAAACACAACGAAATATTTTTTTTTCGTTAGATTCACAATGATTTTTGCAAAATTACTGCATACACAAAATTTCGCTTGCCTTATTCGGCAAGAAGAGTGTTGCTATTTAAACCAAAATTGCAAGTTTTACCTATTCGGCTCTCTTCAAGGGGGGCTCCTTGGAGTGGTGAAGAGGCTCTTGGTCTGAGGAATTAGACCTGTCGGTCTCCTTCCTCAGACCGAACCTAATTACCCCCCAATCCCCCCTTCCCTATCCCATCCTCCCCTTTTTCCTTTCCTCCTCCTCCTCCCCACCCCTCCCTTTTGCCCTTCCTCTTTTTGGCCTTTGGGATTTTTCCCACAGGCACACTAGTTCATAGGTAGGGGGAAGGGTACCGGGGTCCATCCCATTCTGTTGAGGTTCTTGGTGGTGGCGTAGTTTGCCGTGGGATCTGGATCGCCTGGGGATGTCCCGATCCCTCTCCAGTATCCCAGAGGGTGGCTTTGGGTGTCTTTCGGGCGACGGGTGTATCTCTGGAAGCCACCTTTTGGATTCCGAGGGTGGTGGCCGAAGGAGGTATGCTTTGTGGCGGATATCCGGCCACCCTCTCTTTTGTCCACCAAGGTAGCTCGGCAGATGTGAGGTTGCTATCCCGGATTGCTGGTTTACTGGCATGAAGAGTAGGGTATGGCACGGGTTCCATGCTGCATCTGCACTACTTGCAGTGCTGAGGTCCTCTTGGGCACGGAGGGAGATTTCTGGCCCTTTCATTCCTCCTAGGAACTATCCCTCCCCGGTCCCCCCTTTTTTTTCTTTTTTTTATTTTCTTTTCTTTCTTTTTTTTCTTAAAAACAAAAAGAAGTAAACTAACCATGGAGTCCCAAATCCATGGCCCCACTACCCCCGGGCCCCTTATTGTTACCGCACCCTGTTCTGACCTTGCCTCATCTTTTGGCCACTCTTTGGACACTCCTAAGGCCCCTGTACCTCTTGCTGGTGCTGTTTCCTCACCCGCTTCAGGTACCGGGGCTTCCACTGACTCCTTCGATTTGTCTGACCTCCACTCTCCTTTGACTATGCTTCCGTCCTCTCCCTCTATGGTGCGACAATTTTCAAATTGCCAGCCCGTCTCACGTCAGACCAACTCTGGTCCCACTTCTAAACGCCAACGACAATCTCCTGACGATGTTACTTCGTTACCTTCCCATTCTACTCGGAAAAGACCTACACGTCATGCACTCCCTCTCCACACTCAGTTTTGGACCACACAATGGACTAAATTCTTTACTTTACGACCGACTTCTTCAACTGCCTATCTTTCTGACCATAGTATTGGCAAAGTGCTCCTATGCCACGTTGGTAGAGACATTTCCTTTCATGCTCTTAAGAGTGGTACACACATCATCACAGTCCAGAATTCTACCCAAGCTCATGATCTTTCTCTTCTTTCATATATCGATACTATTCCTATCACTATCGAAAAACATCATTCCCTCAATTCTTGTAGTGGTACTGTTATTCTGCCCCATACCATAGTCCAACAGAATTTCCAGACATGTGGCAATGACATTCTCGAACAGCTGGAACTCCAAGATCTCCCAATTCTCAAGGTAGACACTTATGTTCTTCCCGCCCGTGGGCAAAGACGATATCCTTGCAATGTGGCTCATTTAACTTTTGACAGCCGTGAACTCGCATCCTCTGTTTATGTAGCAGGACATCGGTTACAAGTTCGGAAGGTGATCCCTACACCGCAACAGTGTAGGAATTGCTGGCAATTTGGCCACCCAGCAAAATATTGCAGATCTATAGCCAAATGCCCAGTCTGTGTTGCCGATGACCATTCTAATACATCTTGCAGTCAACCTCCCGCTTGCCTTAATTGTCATGAGGCTCACCCTTCGTACTCTCGCTGTTGCCAGGTCTACTTAAATGAGCGGGAAATTCGTTGCCTCAAAGAGGCAGGTCTCCCTTATGCTATGGCAGTTTCTCATCTCCACCTTCAAGGGAAACTACCCTGTGTTTCTTATTCTCGTGTTTCAAAACGTCCCCCCACTTCTGGGGTCCCATCTTCTGCAGCCTCCTCTGTGGTTGCCAGTCCCATAGTCACTCCTGTATCTAATTCTTTTGCTGTCCTGGGCTCAGACGTCCCTACTTCAACACCTCAGTCTGTCCTCACTTCTTCGTGTTCTCCCTCACAAACCCCAGTATCGACAAGACCTCATATGACACCTCCTCCCAATCGTCCCTCTACTTCTCAGAGGTCCAACAAATCTCCTTTAACCCCTCCTTCCCTTCATCCACCTCCACATTTTACCTTCCCGGTCTCTGTACCTAGGTCTTCCCCTTTCACTGGCTCCATTACAAGTGTGGAGGTTCATCCTCCTCGTACTGTGCCTTCCTCCCCTGTCCCCTCCCAAGTTTCTTCCTTTTCTGCCACCTCCCGGGTTTCTGCCTCTTCTGTCCCCTCCCACACTTCTCCAGTTCCCTCCATCCTTTCGCCCCCCTCCCTACCTTGGTACAGTCCATTACAGCTCTGATCTTTACTCAAACTCCTCCTCCTTCCATCTCCAATATTGTCTCCCATACGACGTCTCTGAACTCCGAAACACTTGAAGCAATCTCTGAATATATTGCAGAGACCAAGCCATCAATGGACACTGATCCACACTCTGTTCCTTCTCTTTCCTCTTCTCCATCTGAGCAACTCCTTTCTTCACAACACACCGTTCCTTCGCTACTTGAACATTTTCCTTTGACACCGCATGTGGACTTTTCTAACCCTTCTAGTCCATAGGTACCCTTACCTGTGGATTTCAGGTATCTTTATCGTTGCCAATCATGGCCTATTTACAGTTGAATATTCGCAGTCTCAGGGGTAATCGGGGTGAGCTTCAGATGTTGCTCTCCCAGTTTTCCCGTTGGTGCTTGCTTACAGGAACCAAAATTACACTCTGCCGTTATCTATCCCATTTCAGGCTATAATTTATTGTATTCGTCAGATCCTTTTCCTGATGGGACCTTTAATGAAAGTGCCCTTCTTCTATGCACTGATATTCCGTACCATCAGCTATCTATTCGTACTTAGCTGCATTACACAGCAGCCCGTATCCACTTGCATAGGTGGTATACACACTGTTCTTTGTATCTCTCTCCTTCTCAGGCATTATCTATCCCGCATATTGCCTTTCTTGTTTCGTCATTACCGCCACCACTTCTGTTACTTGGCGATTTTAATGCCCATTATTTCCTCTGGGGGGGGGTCTCACTGTGATTCCCGTGGCATTCAGTTAGAGGCTTTTCTTGCTACCCACCCCCTCCATGTTTTAAATACAGATACACCCATTTTGATCCTCGGACTCTTACTCTCTCTTGCATCGATCTCTCAGTCTGCTTTTCCTCCGCCGCATTAGATTTCACCTGGTCTGTTGGATTTACATGACAGTGATCATTTCCCAATCATTCTTACTTCCCCTTCATATTCACTACCTCTTTGTAACCCATGCTGGCAATTTGATCAGGAAAATTGGAACCTTTACTCACAACTAACTGTTTTTAGTGAGGTTCCTTCTTCGTCCTCCATTGATGAGCTTTTACACCTCTTCTCGTCCTCCGTTTTAACCGCAGCTTCTCATTCTATACCCCAAACTTCGGGCAGGCATTCTCAGAAATGCGAGCCTTGGTGGTCTCCTGCTTGTGCTCGTGAAGTACGTTTGAAACGTGCTGTGTGGGGCAGGTACCAGTACAATAGAACCATGGAGAGACTTCTTGATTTTAAGCAGAAGCATGCGATCGCTCGCTGTGTCATCCGTGACGCTAAACGCACTTGCTGGCGAGATTGTCTCCACCATCACCTCTGCTTCCTCTATGAGTGCAGTCCGGAAAAAAAGTACAAAAACTGAGTGGTAAATATTCTCCTGGCCTGGCTCCTGTTCTGCGGGTTGCCAGTGTTGATATAGCAAACCCATCATCTTGTCCGTATTTCTCAGGGGCTCCATCTATGCCCCTTGTTTCTTTCCTCAAAGTCTGCCAGAGAGTTAGCACCCTTGGACTTTTCTTCTCTCAGAGAAGAACAGTATAATGTTCCAAAGTGATGGAACGCCTGGTAAATAGACATTTAGTGTGGTATTTAGAGACGCTCAACAGTCTCTCCACTCGTCAATATGGTTTTCGTAAGGGCCGTTCTACCATGGACCCCTTACTATGCTTTGATACGTATGTTCGTAATGGCTTTGCTAATAACCACTCAGTTATTGCCATATCTTTTGACCTTGAGAAGGCATATGACACAACTTGGAGGTATAATATTTTGGCCCAAGCCCACTCCTTAGGCCTTCGAGGCAATCTACCATCCTTCCTTAAGAACTTTTTAACTGACAGACATTTCCGTGTTCGGGTTAATAATGTGCTCTCCCCGGACTTCATCCAAGCTGAAGGTGTCCCCCAGCGATGTGTTCTGAGCACAACACTTTTTCTCCTTGTTATAAATTATTTGGCCTCTAGTCTTCCATCAAATATTTGGTCATCACTCTATGTTGATGACTTCGCTATTGCCTGTGCAGGCGCTGACTGTCACCTCATTACAGTTTCTCTCCAGCTTGCGGTCGACCGTGTTTCCAATTGGGCCACCACACATGGGTTTAAATTTTCCAGTACCAAAACTCACCAAATTACTTTCACTAGATGCTCTGTCATCTCCGATCATCCTTTATACCTCTATGGCACCCGTATCCCTGAACGTGATACAGTCAGGTTTCTAGGCCTCCTCTTTGACCATAGGTTATCCTGGAAACCTCACGTTACCTCTCTGAAGACAACTTGTCACAGCCGGCTGAACCTTCTTAAAACCCTTGCTCATCTTTCATGGGGAGCTGATCGTCGAACTCTCCTTCGCCTACATTCCACCCATTTTATCTCCTGCTACTCTATCTAGCCTCAACACCAAGGATTACGTTTATGCCTTGGTGCTTTTCGCTCTTCCCCTGTTGAGAGCCTCTATGCAGAAGCGAACGTTCCATCCTTATCTGATTGCCGTGATGTCCATTGCCTTCACTACTATGTACCCTCTCATGATCTCCGCAATCCTTCCATTTGTAGAATGGTCACCGATATTAGTAGACTTTATTTGTTTGCCGCCCCTGTTTGCTCCGTCCATTTTCTCTTCGACTACATTCGCTCTTGTCTTCCCTTCAGTTACCACCTTTCTATGTTCATGTAGCATCTCACTTTTCCCTGCACCCCTGGGAAGTTCCAGCTGTTCGAGTCTGTTCTTTCTCTCTCCCTTGCTCGAAAGCCCAACTGTCTACGGTAGCTTCCCGCTCTTTTTTTTTGACCACTTCCACTCTCATTCTCAAGCCATTGCAGTGTACACAGATGGTTCTAAGTCTTCTGACGGCATAGGATTCGCAGCAGTGTTTCCGGACAGCGTTGTACGAGGGCATTTACTATCTTCGGCTAGTTTCTTTACCGCTGAATTGTATGCCATTCTTGCAGCACTTATCCGTATTGCATCTTTGCCTGTGTCATCATTTGTGGTTGTCTCAGACTCCCTTAGTGCTTTACAGGCTATACAGAAATTTGATACACCTCACCTCTTAGTCCTCCATATCCAACTTTGGCTATGCCGCATCTCTACCAAGCATAAAGATATCGTTTTTTGTTGGGTCCCTGGTCATGTTGACGTACAGGGCAATGAACAGGCAGACACTGCTGCGCGGTCAGCAGTACATGATCTACCATTTATGAACTATTTTGCTGCAATAGCTACCCACCTTCACACCCGTTGGCAAGAACGTTGGTCTACTCTACTCGGTAGCAAACTTCAATCTATTAAGCCGAGTATAGGTTAGTGGCTGTCTTCTTATCACCAGTGTCGAGGTTGGGAGACTACTCTCTCCAGTCATCGCATTGGCCATACTCGTCTTACTCATGGATATCTCATGGAGAGGCACCCTGCTCCTCTCTGTGAGAATTGTCAGGTTCCATTATCGGTCAGCCACATTCTGTTAGACTTTATCAACGAGCACGCAGAATTTACCTCCAACGTCGTCTTCGCTCCGCTGCTCTCTCTTTACCTTCCCTTCTCACTGATGGACCCACCTTTCATCCGGACTCTCTCATTGACTTTTTGACAACTGACTTCACAAACTCTGATACCTTCAGCCCTTTCTACCTCGATCTCTTGCTGCCCTCTACCCCCGCACTATCCCCTGCCCCACTGTTTTCTGTAACCTACTGATCGCCCCTCCCCCCCTTCTGCCGCCCAATACCCTCGCTTCCTTCCCTACCCTGCAGCGCTGTATAGCCCTAGTGGCTTAGCGCTTCTTTCTGATAATAATAATAACAATAATACCTATTCGGCTCAACATATATATATATATATATATATATATATATATATATATATATATATATATATATATATATATATATATATATATATATATATATATATATATAAAGTGCTTTACAATATCTTGCAGTTAATTGTTATCATGGTTAAGACAGTTGGGTCACTGGCAGTTTAAAATACTGCTGTACACTAACTGCCCCCTTCAAGGCAGGGTAAACTGCTGACCTGGAGAATGTACAGAGAACTTTCACGTCACACATAAGTTCGATACAACACCTAAATTACTGGGAACGGTTGAAGGTCCTTGATTTGTATTCCCTGGAACGCAGGCGAGAGAGATACATGATAATATACACTTGGTTGCCTTCAAGCCCCCTGGCTGTCTTCAAGCCCCCTGGCTGTCTTCAAGCCCCCTGGCTGTCTTCAAGCCCCCTGGCTGTCTTCAAGCCCCCTGGCTGTCTTCAAGCCCCCTGGCTGTCTTCAAGCCCCCTGGCTGTCTTCAAGCCCCCTGGTTGCCTTCAAGACCCCTGGCTGTCTTCAAGCCCCCTGGCTGTCTTCAAGCCCCCTGGCTGTCTTCAAGACCCCTGGCTGTCTTCAAGCCCCCTGGCTGTCTTCAAGCCCCCTGGCTGTCTTCAAGCCCCCTGGCTGTCTTCAAGCCCCCTAGCTGTCTTCAAGACCCCTGGTTGCCTTCAAGACCCCTGGTTGCCTTCAAGACCCCTGGTTGCCTTCAAGACCCTGGCTGTCTTCAAGCCCCCTGGCTGTCTTCAAGCCCCCTGGCTGTCTTCAAGACCCCTGGTTGCCTTCAAGACCCCTTGTTGCCTTCAAGACCCCTGGCTGCCTTCAAGACCCCTGGCTGTCTTCAAGACCCCTGGATGCCTTCAAGACCCCTGGCTGCCTTCAAGACCCCTGGATGTCTTCAAGACCCCTGGTTGTCTTCAAGACCCCTGGTTGCTTTCAAGACCCTGGCTGTCTTCAAGACCCCTGGCTGTCTTCAAGACCCCTGGATGCCTTCAAGACCCCTGACTGTCTTCAAGAAGGCACTAGACAGGCACCTAAAGTCAGTACCTGACCAGCCAGATTGTGGTTCCTACGCTGGTTTACGTGAGGCCAGCAGTAACAGCCTGGTTGATCAGACCCTGATCCACCACGAGGGTGATGATCTCCCAAAACCTCTCCAGATAGAGGTAAGCAGACAGATAGCGAGAGAGAGAGAGAGAGAGAGAGAGAGAGAGAGAGAGCTAGCTAGCTAGGGGGTTGTGGTTGAGGTCTGGGATCAACGTCCTCTGGTCTTCTAGGTTACTAGGTCTTCCTCAGTCTCTACCTCCCTCTCTACCTCCCTC